>NC_083596.1:31541213-31826213 GCF_027579695.1 Neoarius graeffei
AATGACAAATATGCTGAAAATGGGTTAAAAGCTCGAAAACATGAAAATCCATGCTTAGAATGTTGTTCCATGTCAGATATGCTCGAATGCACTCATTTCACTCAAAATCAATGTTCCTTGTCAAACGTTTGCTTTATGCTCTAAAACGGCGTTACAAACAAGCTAAATGCGCTCCTGGGGCAGGAAAGCTGTTTTCATGCACTAGGTGACACAAAGTGTGTTTTTCCACTCTGAACAGGTGCAAATCACAGTACTATGTTGAAAACTCGTTTTAGGCGTACTTATACAGTTAAAATGACAAATATGCTGAAAATGTATTAAACGCTCGAAAACCCATGCTTAGAATATTGTTCCATGTCAGATATGCTCGAATGTACTCATTTCACTCGAAATCAATGTTCCTTGTCAAACGTTTGCTTTATGCTCTAAAACGGCGTTACAAACAAGCTAAATGCGCTCCTGGGGCAGGAAAGCTGCTTTCATGCACTCGATGATTCAAAGTGTGTTTTCCCACTCTGAACAGGTGCATATCACAATACTATGTTGAAAAGTTGTTTCAGCCGTGATTATACAGTTAAAATGACAAATATGCTGAAAATGGGTTAAAAGCTCGAAAACATGAAAATCCATGCTTAGAATCTTGTTCCATGTCAGATATGCTCGAATGCACTCATTTCACTCAAAATCAATGTTCCTTGTCAAACGTTTGCTTTATGCTCTAAAACGGCGTTACAAACAAGCTAAATGCGCAGGAAAGCTGTTTTCATGCACTCGATGATTCAAAGTGTGTTTTCCCACTCTGAACAGGTGCATATCCCAGTACTATGTTGAAAACTCGTTTCAGGCGTGCTTATACAGTTAAAATGACAAAAATGCTGAAAATGTACTAAACGCTCGTAAGCCCATGATTAGAATGTTGTTCCAAGTCAGATATGGTCGAATGCACTCATTTCACTCAAAATCAATGTTCCTTGTCAAACGTTTGCTTTATGCTCTAAAACGGCGTTACAAACAAGCTAAATGCGCTCCTGGGGCAGGAAAGCTGCTTTCATGCACTCGATGATTCAAAGTGTGTTTTCCCACTCTGAACAGGTGCATATCACAATACTATGTTGAAAAGTTGTTTCAGCCGTGATTATACAGTTAAAATGACAAATATGCTGAAAATGGGTTAAAAGCTCGAAAACATGAAAATCCATGCTTAGAATGTTGTTCCATGTCAGATATGCTCGAATGCACTCATTTCACTCAAAATCAATGTTCCTTGTCAAACGTTTGCTTTATGCTCTAAAACGGCGTTACAAACAAGCTAAATGCGCTCCTGGGGCAGGAAAGCTGTTTTCATGCACTCGATGATTCAAAGTGTGTTTTCCCACTCTGAACAGGTGCATATCCCAGTACTATGTTGAAAACTCGTTTCAGGCGTGCTTATACAGTTAAAATGACAAAAATGCTGAAAATGTACTAAACGCTCGTAAGCCCATGATTAGAATGTTGTTCCAAGTCAGATATGGTCGAATGCACTCATTTCACTCAAAATCAATGTTCCTTGTCAAACGTTTGCTTTATGCTCTAAAACGGCGTTACAAACAAGCTAAATGCGCTCCTGGGGCAGGAAAGCTGTTTTCATGCACTCGATGATTCAAAGTCCCACTCTGAACAGGTGCATATCACAATACTATGTTGAAAAGTCGTTTCAGCCGTGCTTATACAGTTAAAATGACAAATATGCTGAAAATGGGTTAAAAGCTCGAAAACATGAAAATCCATGCTTAGAATGTTGTTCCATGTCAGATATGCTCGAATGCACTCATTTCACTCAAAATCAATGTTCCTTGTCAAACGTTTGCTTTATGATCTAAAACGGCGTTACAAACAAGCTAAATGCGCTCCTGGGGCAGGAAAGCTGTTTTCATGCACTCGATGATTCAAAGTGTGTTTTCCCACTCTGAACAGGTGCATATCACAGTACTATGTTGAAAACTCGTTTCAGACGTGCTTATACAGTTAAAATGACAAATATGCTGAAAATGTATTTAACGCTCGAAGACCCATGCTTAGAATATTGTTCCATGTCAGATATGCTCGAATGCACTCATTTCACTCAAAATCAATGGTCCATGTCAAACGTTTGCTTTATGCTCTAAAACGGCGTTACAAACAAGCTAAATGCGCTCCTGGGGCAGGAAAGCTGTTTTCATGCACTAGGTGACACAAAGTGTTTTCCCACTCTGAACAGGTGCATATCACAGTACGATGTTGAAAAGTCGTTTCAGCCGTGCTTATACAGTTAAAATGACAAATATGCTGAAAATGGGTTAAAAGCTCGAAAACATGAAAATCCATGCTTAGAATGTTGTTCCATGTCAGATATGCTCGAATGCACTCATTTCACTCAAAATCAATGTTCCTTGTCAAACGTTTGCTTTATGATCTAAAACGGCGTTACAAACAAGCTAAATGCGCTCCTGGGGCAGGAAAGCTGTTTTCATGCACTCGATGATTCAAAGTGTGTTTTCCCACTCTGAACAGGTGCATATCACAGTACTATGTTGAAAACTCGTTTCAGACGTGCTTATGCAGTTAAAATGACAAATATGCTGAAAATGTATTTAACGCTCGAAGACCCATGCTTAGAATATTGTTCCATGTCAGATATGCTCGAATGCACTCATTTCACTCAAAATCAATGGTCCATGTCAAACGTTTGCTTTATGCTCTAAAACGGCGTTACAAACAAGCTAAATGCGCTCCTGGGGCAGGAAAGCTGTTTTCATGCACTAGGTGACACAAAGTGTTTTCCCACTCTGAACAGGTGCATATCACAGTACGATGTTGAAAAGTCGTTTCAGCCGTGCTTATACAGTTAAAATGACAAATATGCTGAAAATGGGTTAAAAGCTCGAAAACATGAAAATCCATGCTTAGAATGTTGTTCCATGTCAGATATGCTCGAATGCACTCATTTCACTCAAAATCAATGTTCCTTGTCAAACGTTTGCTTTATGCTCTAAAACGGCGTTACAAACAAGCTAAATGCGCTCCTGGGGCAGGAAAGCTGTTTTCATGCACTAGGTGACACAAAGTGTGTTTTTCCACTCTGAACAGGTGCATATCCCAGTACTATGTTGAAAACTCGTTTCAGGCGTGCTTATACAGTTAAAATGACAAAAATGCTGAAAATGTACTAAACGCTCGTAAGCCCATGATTAGAATGTTGTTCCAAGTCAGATATGGTCGAATGCACTCATTTCACTCAAAATCAATGTTCCTTGTCAAACGTTTGCTTTATGCTCTAAAACGGCGTTACAAACAAGCTAAATGCGCTCCTGGGGCAGGAAAGCTGCTTTCATGCACTCGATGATTCAAAGTGTGTTTTCCCACTCTGAACAGGTGCATATCACAATACTATGTTGAAAAGTTGTTTCAGCCGTGATTATACAGTTAAAATGACAAATATGCTGAAAATGGGTTAAAAGCTCGAAAACATGAAAATCCATGCTTAGAATCTTGTTCCATGTCAGATATGCTCGAATGCACTCATTTCACTCAAAATCAATGTTCCTTGTCAAACGTTTGCTTTATGCTCTAAAACGGCGTTACAAACAAGCTAAATGCGCAGGAAAGCTGTTTTCATGCACTCGATGATTCAAAGTGTGTTTTCCCACTCTGAACAGGTGCATATCCCAGTACTATGTTGAAAACTCGTTTCAGGCGTGCTTATACAGTTAAAATGACAAAAATGCTGAAAATGTACTAAACGCTCGTAAGCCCATGATTAGAATGTTGTTCCAAGTCAGATATGGTCGAATGCACTCATTTCACTCAAAATCAATGTTCCTTGTCAAACGTTTGCTTTATGCTCTAAAACGGCGTTACAAACAAGCTAAATGCGCTCCTGGGGCAGGAAAGCTGCTTTCATGCACTCGATGATTCAAAGTGTGTTTTCCCACTCTGAACAGGTGCATATCACAATACTATGTTGAAAAGTTGTTTCAGCCGTGATTATACAGTTAAAATGACAAATATGCTGAAAATGGGTTAAAAGCTCGAAAACATGAAAATCCATGCTTAGAATGTTGTTCCATGTCAGATATGCTCGAATGCACTCATTTCACTCAAAATCAATGTTCCTTGTCAAACGTTTGCTTTATGCTCTAAAACGGCGTTACAAACAAGCTAAATGCGCTCCTGGGGCAGGAAAGCTGTTTTCATGCACTCGATGATTCAAAGTGTGTTTTCCCACTCTGAACAGGTGCATATCCCAGTACTATGTTGAAAACTCGTTTCAGGCGTGCTTATACAGTTAAAATGACAAAAATGCTGAAAATGTACTAAACGCTCGTAAGCCCATGATTAGAATGTTGTTCCAAGTCAGATATGGTCGAATGCACTCATTTCACTCAAAATCAATGTTCCTTGTCAAACGTTTGCTTTATGCTCTAAAACGGCGTTACAAACAAGCTAAATGCGCTCCTGGGGCAGGAAAGCTGCTTTCATGCACTCGATGATTCAAAGTGTGTTTTCCCACTCTGAACAGGTGCATATCCCAGTACTATGTTGAAAACTCGTTTCAGGCGTGCTTATACAGTTAAAATGACAAAAATGCTGAAAATGTACTAAACGCTCGTAAGCCCATGATTAGAATGTTGTTCCAAGTCAGATATGGTCGAATGCACTCATTTCACTCAAAATCAATGTTCCTTGTCAAACGTTTGCTTTATGCTCTAAAACGGCGTTACAAACAAGCTAAATGCGCTCCTGGGGCAGGAAAGCTGCTTTCATGCACTCGATGATTCAAAGTGTGTTTTCCCACTCTGAACAGGTGCATATCACAATACTATGTTGAAAAGTTGTTTCAGCCGTGATTATACAGTTAAAATGACAAATATGCTGAAAATGGGTTAAAAGCTCGAAAACATGAAAATCCATGCTTAGAATGTTGTTCCATGTCAGATATGCTCGAATGCACTCATTTCACTCAAAATCAATGTTCCTTGTCAAACGTTTGCTTTATGCTCTAAAACGGCGTTACAAACAAGCTAAATGCGCAGGAAAGCTGTTTTCATGCACTCGATGATTCAAAGTGTGTTTTCCCACTCTGAACAGGTGCATATCACAGTACTATGTTGAAAACTCGTTTTAGGCGTGCTTATACAGTTAAAATGACAAATATGCTGAAAATGTATTAAACGCTCGAAAACCCATGCTTAGAATATTGTTCCATGTCAGATATGCTCGAATGTACTCATTTCACTCAAAATCAATGTTCCTTGTCAACCGTTTGCTTTATGCTCTAAAACGGCGTTACAAACAAGCTGAATGCGCTCCTGGGGCAGGAAAGCTGCTTTCATGCACTCGATAACACAAAGTGTGTTTTCCCACTCTGAACATGTGCATATCACAGTACTTTATTGAAAACTCGTTTCAGACGTGCTTATACAGTTAAAATGACAAATATGCTGAAAATGTATTTAACGCTCGTAGACCCATGCTTAGAATATTGTTCCATGTCAGATATGCTCGAATGCACTCATTTCACTCAAAATCAATGTTCCTTGTCAAACGTTTGCTTTATGCTCTAAAACGGCGTTACAAACAAGCTAAATGCGCTCCTGGGGCAGGAAAGCTGTTTTCATGCACTCGATGATTCAAAGTCCCACTCTGAACAGGTGCATATCACAATACTATGTTGAAAAGTCGTTTCAGCCGTGCTTATACAGTTAAAATGACAAATATGCTGAAAATGGGTTAAAAGCTCGAAAACATGAAAATCCATGCTTAGAATGTTGTTCCATGTCAGATATGCTCGAATGCACTCATTTCACTCAAAATCAATGTTCCTTGTCAAACGTTTGCTTTATGATCTAAAACGGCGTTACAAACAAGCTAAATGCGCTCCTGGGGCAGGAAAGCTGTTTTCATGCACTCGATGATTCAAAGTGTGTTTTCCCACTCTGAACAGGTGCATATCACAGTACTATGTTGAAAACTCGTTTCAGACGTGCTTATACAGTTAAAATGACAAATATGCTGAAAATGTATTTAACGCTCGAAGACCCATGCTTAGAATATTGTTCCATGTCAGATATGCTCGAATGCACTCATTTCACTCAAAATCAATGGTCCATGTCAAACGTTTGCTTTATGCTCTAAAACGGCGTTACAAACAAGCTAAATGCGCTCCTGGGGCAGGAAAGCTGTTTTCATGCACTAGGTGACACAAAGTGTTTTCCCACTCTGAACAGGTGCATATCACAGTACGATGTTGAAAAGTCGTTTCAGCCGTGCTTATACAGTTAAAATGACAAATATGCTGAAAATGGGTTAAAAGCTCGAAAACATGAAAATCCATGCTTAGAATGTTGTTCCATGTCAGATATGCTCGAATGCACTCATTTCACTCAAAATCAATGTTCCTTGTCAAACGTTTGCTTTATGATCTAAAACGGCGTTACAAACAAGCTAAATGCGCTCCTGGGGCAGGAAAGCTGTTTTCATGCACTCGATGATTCAAAGTGTGTTTTCCCACTCTGAACAGGTGCATATCACAGTACTATGTTGAAAACTCGTTTCAGACGTGCTTATGCAGTTAAAATGACAAATATGCTGAAAATGTATTTAACGCTCGAAGACCCATGCTTAGAATATTGTTCCATGTCAGATATGCTCGAATGCACTCATTTCACTCAAAATCAATGGTCCATGTCAAACGTTTGCTTTATGCTCTAAAACGGCGTTACAAACAAGCTAAATGCGCTCCTGGGGCAGGAAAGCTGTTTTCATGCACTAGGTGACACAAAGTGTTTTCCCACTCTGAACAGGTGCATATCACAGTACGATGTTGAAAAGTCGTTTCAGCCGTGCTTATACAGTTAAAATGACAAATATGCTGAAAATGGGTTAAAAGCTCGAAAACATGAAAATCCATGCTTAGAATGTTGTTCCATGTCAGATATGCTCGAATGCACTCATTTCACTCAAAATCAATGTTCCTTGTCAAACGTTTGCTTTATGCTCTAAAACGGCGTTACAAACAAGCTAAATGCGCTCCTGGGGCAGGAAAGCTGTTTTCATGCACTAGGTGACACAAAGTGTGTTTTTCCACTCTGAACAGGTGCAAATCACAGTACTATGTTGAAAACTCGTTTTAGGCGTACTTATACAGTTAAAATGACAAATATGCTGAAAATGTATTAAACGCTCGAAAACCCATGCTTAGAATATTGTTCCATGTCAGATATGCTCGAATGTACTCATTTCACTCGAAATCAATGTTCCTTGTCAAACGTTTGCTTTATGCTCTAAAACGGCGTTACAAACAAGCTAAATGCGCTCCTGGGGCAGGAAAGCTGCTTTCATGCACTCGATGATTCAAAGTGTGTTTTCCCACTCTGAACAGGTGCATATCACAATACTATGTTGAAAAGTTGTTTCAGCCGTGATTATACAGTTAAAATGACAAATATGCTGAAAATGGGTTAAAAGCTCGAAAACATGAAAATCCATGCTTAGAATCTTGTTCCATGTCAGATATGCTCGAATGCACTCATTTCACTCAAAATCAATGTTCCTTGTCAAACGTTTGCTTTATGCTCTAAAACGGCGTTACAAACAAGCTAAATGCGCAGGAAAGCTGTTTTCATGCACTCGATGATTCAAAGTGTGTTTTCCCACTCTGAACAGGTGCATATCCCAGTACTATGTTGAAAACTCGTTTCAGGCGTGCTTATACAGTTAAAATGACAAAAATGCTGAAAATGTACTAAACGCTCGTAAGCCCATGATTAGAATGTTGTTCCAAGTCAGATATGGTCGAATGCACTCATTTCACTCAAAATCAATGTTCCTTGTCAAACGTTTGCTTTATGCTCTAAAACGGCGTTACAAACAAGCTAAATGCGCTCCTGGGGCAGGAAAGCTGCTTTCATGCACTCGATGATTCAAAGTGTGTTTTCCCACTCTGAACAGGTGCATATCACAATACTATGTTGAAAAGTTGTTTCAGCCGTGATTATACAGTTAAAATGACAAATATGCTGAAAATGGGTTAAAAGCTCGAAAACATGAAAATCCATGCTTAGAATGTTGTTCCATGTCAGATATGCTCGAATGCACTCATTTCACTCAAAATCAATGTTCCTTGTCAAACGTTTGCTTTATGCTCTAAAACGGCGTTACAAACAAGCTAAATGCGCTCCTGGGGCAGGAAAGCTGTTTTCATGCACTCGATGATTCAAAGTGTGTTTTCCCACTCTGAACAGGTGCATATCCCAGTACTATGTTGAAAACTCGTTTCAGGCGTGCTTATACAGTTAAAATGACAAAAATGCTGAAAATGTACTAAACGCTCGTAAGCCCATGATTAGAATGTTGTTCCAAGTCAGATATGGTCGAATGCACTCATTTCACTCAAAATCAATGTTCCATGTCAAACGTTTGCTTTATGCTCTAAAACGGCGTTACAAACAAGCTAAATGCGCTCCTGGGGCAGGAAAGCTGTTTTCATGCACTCGATGATTCAAAGTCCCACTCTGAACAGGTGCATATCACAATACTATGTTGAAAAGTCGTTTCAGCCGTGCTTATACAGTTAAAATGACAAATATGCTGAAAATGGGTTAAAAGCTCGAAAACATGAAAATCCATGCTTAGAATGTTGTTCCATGTCAGATATGCTCGAATGCACTCATTTCACTCAAAATCAATGTTCCTTGTCAAACGTTTGCTTTATGATCTAAAACGGCGTTACAAACAAGCTAAATGCGCTCCTGGGGCAGGAAAGCTGTTTTCATGCACTCGATGATTCAAAGTGTGTTTTCCCACTCTGAACAGGTGCATATCACAGTACTATGTTGAAAACTCGTTTCAGACGTGCTTATACAGTTAAAATGACAAATATGCTGAAAATGTATTTAACGCTCGAAGACCCATGCTTAGAATATTGTTCCATGTCAGATATGCTCGAATGCACTCATTTCACTCAAAATCAATGGTCCATGTCAAACGTTTGCTTTATGCTCTAAAACGGCGTTACAAACAAGCTAAATGCGCTCCTGGGGCAGGAAAGCTGTTTTCATGCACTAGGTGACACAAAGTGTTTTCCCACTCTGAACAGGTGCATATCACAGTACGATGTTGAAAAGTCGTTTCAGCCGTGCTTATACAGTTAAAATGACAAATATGCTGAAAATGGGTTAAAAGCTCGAAAACATGAAAATCCATGCTTAGAATGTTGTTCCATGTCAGATATGCTCGAATGCACTCATTTCACTCAAAATCAATGTTCCTTGTCAAACGTTTGCTTTATGATCTAAAACGGCGTTACAAACAAGCTAAATGCGCTCCTGGGGCAGGAAAGCTGTTTTCATGCACTCGATGATTCAAAGTGTGTTTTCCCACTCTGAACAGGTGCATATCACAGTACTATGTTGAAAACTCGTTTCAGACGTGCTTATGCAGTTAAAATGACAAATATGCTGAAAATGTATTTAACGCTCGAAGACCCATGCTTAGAATATTGTTCCATGTCAGATATGCTCGAATGCACTCATTTCACTCAAAATCAATGGTCCATGTCAAACGTTTGCTTTATGCTCTAAAACGGCGTTACAAACAAGCTAAATGCGCTCCTGGGGCAGGAAAGCTGTTTTCATGCACTAGGTGACACAAAGTGTTTTCCCACTCTGAACAGGTGCATATCACAGTACGATGTTGAAAAGTCGTTTCAGCCGTGCTTATACAGTTAAAATGACAAATATGCTGAAAATGGGTTAAAAGCTCGAAAACATGAAAATCCATGCTTAGAATGTTGTTCCATGTCAGATATGCTCGAATGCACTCATTTCACTCAAAATCAATGTTCCTTGTCAAACGTTTGCTTTATGCTCTAAAACGGCGTTACAAACAAGCTAAATGCGCTCCTGGGGCAGGAAAGCTGTTTTCATGCACTAGGTGACACAAAGTGTGTTTTTCCACTCTGAACAGGTGCATATCCCAGTACTATGTTGAAAACTCGTTTCAGGCGTGCTTATACAGTTAAAATGACAAAAATGCTGAAAATGTACTAAACGCTCGTAAGCCCATGATTAGAATGTTGTTCCAAGTCAGATATGGTCGAATGCACTCATTTCACTCAAAATCAATGTTCCTTGTCAAACGTTTGCTTTATGCTCTAAAACGGCGTTACAAACAAGCTAAATGCGCTCCTGGGGCAGGAAAGCTGCTTTCATGCACTCGATGATTCAAAGTGTGTTTTCCCACTCTGAACAGGTGCATATCACAATACTATGTTGAAAAGTTGTTTCAGCCGTGATTATACAGTTAAAATGACAAATATGCTGAAAATGGGTTAAAAGCTCGAAAACATGAAAATCCATGCTTAGAATCTTGTTCCATGTCAGATATGCTCGAATGCACTCATTTCACTCAAAATCAATGTTCCTTGTCAAACGTTTGCTTTATGCTCTAAAACGGCGTTACAAACAAGCTAAATGCGCAGGAAAGCTGTTTTCATGCACTCGATGATTCAAAGTGTGTTTTCCCACTCTGAACAGGTGCATATCCCAGTACTATGTTGAAAACTCGTTTCAGGCGTGCTTATACAGTTAAAATGACAAAAATGCTGAAAATGTACTAAACGCTCGTAAGCCCATGATTAGAATGTTGTTCCAAGTCAGATATGGTCGAATGCACTCATTTCACTCAAAATCAATGTTCCTTGTCAAACGTTTGCTTTATGCTCTAAAACGGCGTTACAAACAAGCTAAATGCGCTCCTGGGGCAGGAAAGCTGCTTTCATGCACTCGATGATTCAAAGTGTGTTTTCCCACTCTGAACAGGTGCATATCACAATACTATGTTGAAAAGTTGTTTCAGCCGTGATTATACAGTTAAAATGACAAATATGCTGAAAATGGGTTAAAAGCTCGAAAACATGAAAATCCATGCTTAGAATGTTGTTCCATGTCAGATATGCTCGAATGCACTCATTTCACTCAAAATCAATGTTCCTTGTCAAACGTTTGCTTTATGCTCTAAAACGGCGTTACAAACAAGCTAAATGCGCTCCTGGGGCAGGAAAGCTGTTTTCATGCACTCGATGATTCAAAGTGTGTTTTCCCACTCTGAACAGGTGCATATCCCAGTACTATGTTGAAAACTCGTTTCAGGCGTGCTTATACAGTTAAAATGACAAAAATGCTGAAAATGTACTAAACGCTCGTAAGCCCATGATTAGAATGTTGTTCCAAGTCAGATATGGTCGAATGCACTCATTTCACTCAAAATCAATGTTCCTTGTCAAACGTTTGCTTTATGCTCTAAAACGGCGTTACAAACAAGCTAAATGCGCTCCTGGGGCAGGAAAGCTGCTTTCATGCACTCGATGATTCAAAGTGTGTTTTCCCACTCTGAACAGGTGCATATCCCAGTACTATGTTGAAAACTCGTTTCAGGCGTGCTTATACAGTTAAAATGACAAAAATGCTGAAAATGTACTAAACGCTCGTAAGCCCATGATTAGAATGTTGTTCCAAGTCAGATATGGTCGAATGCACTCATTTCACTCAAAATCAATGTTCCTTGTCAAACGTTTGCTTTATGCTCTAAAACGGCGTTACAAACAAGCTAAATGCGCTCCTGGGGCAGGAAAGCTGCTTTCATGCACTCGATGATTCAAAGTGTGTTTTCCCACTCTGAACAGGTGCATATCACAATACTATGTTGAAAAGTTGTTTCAGCCGTGATTATACAGTTAAAATGACAAATATGCTGAAAATGGGTTAAAAGCTCGAAAACATGAAAATCCATGCTTAGAATGTTGTTCCATGTCAGATATGCTCGAATGCACTCATTTCACTCAAAATCAATGTTCCTTGTCAAACGTTTGCTTTATGCTCTAAAACGGCGTTACAAACAAGCTAAATGCGCAGGAAAGCTGTTTTCATGCACTCGATGATTCAAAGTGTGTTTTCCCACTCTGAACAGGTGCATATCACAGTACTATGTTGAAAACTCGTTTTAGGCGTGCTTATACAGTTAAAATGACAAATATGCTGAAAATGTATTAAACGCTCGAAAACCCATGCTTAGAATATTGTTCCATGTCAGATATGCTCGAATGTACTCATTTCACTCAAAATCAATGTTCCTTGTCAACCGTTTGCTTTATGCTCTAAAACGGCGTTACAAACAAGCTGAATGCGCTCCTGGGGCAGGAAAGCTGCTTTCATGCACTCGATAACACAAAGTGTGTTTTCCCACTCTGAACATGTGCATATCACAGTACTTTATTGAAAACTCGTTTCAGACGTGCTTATACAGTTAAAATGACAAATATGCTGAAAATGTATTTAACGCTCGTAGACCCATGCTTAGAATATTGTTCCATGTCAGATATGCTCGAATGCACTCATTTCACTCAAAATCAATGTTCCTTGTCAAACGTTTGCTTTATGCTCTAAAACGGCGTTACAAACAAGCTAAATGCGCTCCTGGGGCAGGAAAGCTCTTTTCATGCACTCGATGATTCAAAGTGTGTTTTCCCACTCTGAACAGGTGCATATCCCAGTACTATGTTGAAAACTCGTTTCAGGCGTGCTTATACAGTTAAAATGACAAATATGCTGAAAATGTATTAAACGCTCGAAAACCCATGCTTAGAATATTGTTCCATGTCAGATATGCTCGAATGTACTCATTTCACTCAAAATCAATGTTCCTTGTCAACCGTTTGCTTTATGCTCTAAAACGGCGTTACAAACAAGCTAAATGCGCTCCTGGGGCAGGAAAGCTGTTTTCATGCACTCGATGATTCAAAGTGTGTTTTCCCACTCTGAACAGGTGCATATCCCAGTACTATGTTGAAAACTCGTTTCAGGCGTGCTTATACAGTTAAAATGACAAAAATGCTGAAAATGTACTAAACGCTCGTAAGCCCATGATTAGAATGTTGTTCCAAGTCAGATATGGTCGAATGCACTCATTTCACTCAAAATCAATGTTCCTTGTCAAACGTTTGCTTTATGCTCTAAAACGGCGTTACAAACAAGCTAAATGCGCTCCTGGGGCAGGAAAGCTGCTTTCATGCACTCGATGATTCAAAGTGTGTTTTCCCACTCTGAACAGGTGCATATCACAATACTATGTTGAAAAGTTGTTTCAGCCGTGATTATACAGTTAAAATGACAAATATGCTGAAAATGGGTTAAAAGCTCGAAAACATGAAAATCCATGCTTAGAATCTTGTTCCATGTCAGATATGCTCGAATGCACTCATTTCACTCAAAATCAATGTTCCTTGTCAAACGTTTGCTTTATGCTCTAAAACGGCGTTACAAACAAGCTAAATGCGCAGGAAAGCTGTTTTCATGCACTCGATGATTCAAAGTGTGTTTTCCCACTCTGAACAGGTGCATATCCCAGTACTATGTTGAAAACTCGTTTCAGGCGTGCTTATACAGTTAAAATGACAAAAATGCTGAAAATGTACTAAACGCTCGTAAGCCCATGATTAGAATGTTGTTCCAAGTCAGATATGGTCGAATGCACTCATTTCACTCAAAATCAATGTTCCTTGTCAAACGTTTGCTTTATGCTCTAAAACGGCGTTACAAACAAGCTAAATGCGCTCCTGGGGCAGGAAAGCTGCTTTCATGCACTCGATGATTCAAAGTGTGTTTTCCCACTCTGAACAGGTGCATATCACAATACTATGTTGAAAAGTTGTTTCAGCCGTGATTATACAGTTAAAATGACAAATATGCTGAAAATGGGTTAAAAGCTCGAAAACATGAAAATCCATGCTTAGAATCTTGTTCCATGTCAGATATGCTCGAATGCACTCATTTCACTCAAAATCAATGTTCCTTGTCAAACGTTTGCTTTATGCTCTAAAACGGCGTTACAAACAAGCTAAATGCGCTCCTGGGGCAGGAAAGCTGTTTTCATGCACTCGATGATTCAAAGTGTGTTTTCCCACTCTGAACAGGTGCATATCCCAGTACTATGTTGAAAACTCGTTTCAGGCGTGCTTATACAGTTAAAATGACAAAAATGCTGAAAATGTACTAAACGCTCGTAAGCCCATGATTAGAATGTTGTTCCAAGTCAGATATGGTCGAATGCACTCATTTCACTCAAAATCAATGTTCCTTGTCAAACGTTTGCTTTATGCTCTAAAACGGCGTTACAAACAAGCTAAATGCGCTCCTGGGGCAGGAAAGCTGCTTTCATGCACTCGATGATTCAAAGTGTGTTTTCCCACTCTGAACAGGTGCATATCACAATACTATGTTGAAAAGTTGTTTCAGCCGTGCTTATACAGTTAAAATGACAAATATGCTGAAAATGGGTTAAAAGCTCGAAAACATGAAAATCCATGCTTAGAATGTTGTTCCATGTCAGATATGCTCGAATGCACTCATTTCACTCAAAATCAATGTTCCTTGTCAAACGTTTGCTTTATGCTCTAAAACGGCGTTACAAACAAGCTAAATGCGCTCCTGGGGCAGGAAAGCTGTTTTCATGCACTCGATGATTCAAAGTGTGTTTTCCCACTCTGAACAGGTGCATATCCCAGTACTATGTTGAAAACTCGTTTCAGGCGTGCTTATACAGTTAAAATGACAAAAATGCTGAAAATGTACTAAACGCTCGTAAGCCCATGATTAGAATGTTGTTCCAAGTCAGATATGGTCGAATGCACTCATTTCACTCAAAATCAATGTTCCTTGTCAAACGTTTGCTTTATGCTCTAAAACGGCGTTACAAACAAGCTAAATGCGCTCCTGGGGCAGGAAAGCTGTTTTCATGCACTCGATGATTCAAAGTCCCACTCTGAACAGGTGCATATCACAATACTATGTTGAAAAGTCGTTTCAGCCGTGCTTATACAGTTAAAATGACAAATATGCTGAAAATGGGTTAAAAGCTCGAAAACATGAAAATCCATGCTTAGAATGTTGTTCCATGTCAGATATGCTCGAATGCACTCATTTCACTCAAAATCAATGTTCCTTGTCAAACGTTTGCTTTATGATCTAAAACGGCGTTACAAACAAGCTAAATGCGCTCCTGGGGCAGGAAAGCTGTTTTCATGCCCTCGATGATTCAAAGTGTGTTTTCCCACTCTGAACAGGTGCATATCCCAGTGCTATGTTGAAAACTCGTTTCAGGCGTGCTTATACAGTTAAAATGACAAATATGCTGAAAATGTATTTAACGCTCGAAGACCCATGCTTAGAATATTGTTCCATGTCAGATATGCTCGAATGCACTCATTTCCCTCAAAATCAATGGTCCATGTCAAACGTTTGCTTTATGCTCTAAAACGGCGTTACAAACAAGCTAAATGCGCTCCTGGGGCAGGAAAGCTGTTTTCATGCACTAGGTGACACAAAGTGTTTTCCCACTCTGAACAGGTGCATATCACAGTACGATGTTGAAAAATCGTTTCAGCCGTGCTTATACAGTTAAAATGACAAATATGCTGAAAATGGGTTAAAAGCTCGAAAACATGAAAATCCATGCTTAGAATCTTGTTCCATGTCAGATATGCTCGAATGCACTCATTTCACTCAAAATCAATGTTCCTTGTCAAACGTTTGCTTTATGCTCTAAAACGGCGTTACAAACAAGCTAAATGCGCTCCTGGGGCAGGAAAGCTGTTTTCATGCACTCGATGATTCAAAGTGTGTTTTCCCACTCTGAACAGGTGCATATCACAGTACTATGTTGAAAACTCGTTTTAGGCGTGCTTATACAGTTAAAATGACAAATATGCTGAAAATGTATTAAACGCTCGAAAACCCATGCTTAGAATATTGTTCCATGTCAGATATGCTCGAATGTACTCATTTCACTCAAAATCAATGTTCCTTGTCAACCGTTTGCTTTATGCTCTAAAACGGCGTTACAAACAAGCTGAATGCGCTCCTGGGGCAGGAAAGCTGCTTTCATGCACTCGATAACACAAAGTGTGTTTTCCCACTCTGAACATGTGCATATCACAGTACTTTATTGAAAACTCGTTTCAGACGTGCTTATACAGTTAAAATGACAAATATGCTGAAAATGTATTTAACGCTCGTAGACCCATGCTTAGAATATTGTTCCATGTCAGATATGCTCGAATGCACTCATTTCACTCAAAATCAATGTTCCTTGTCAAACGTTTGCTTTATGCTCTAAAACGGCGTTACAAACAAGCTAAATGCGCTCCTGGGGCAGGAAAGCTGTTTTCATGCACTCGATGATTCAAAGTGTGTTTTCCCACTCTGAACAGGTGCATATCCCAGTACTATGTTGAAAACTCGTTTCAGGCGTGCTTATACAGTTAAAATGACAAATATGCTGAAAATGTATTAAACGCTCGAAAACCCATGCTTAGAATATTGTTCCATGTCAGATATGCTCGAATGTACTCATTTCACTCAAAATCAATGTTCCTTGTCAACCGTTTGCTTTATGCTCTAAAACGGCGTTACAAACAAGCTAAATGCGCTCCTGGGGCAGGAAAGCTGTTTTCATGCACTCGATGATTCAAAGTGTGTTTTCCCACTCTGAACAGGTGCATATCCCAGTACTATGTTGAAAACTCGTTTCAGGCGTGCTTATACAGTTAAAATGACAAAAATGCTGAAAATGTACTAAACGCTCGTAAGCCCATGATTAGAATGTTGTTCCAAGTCAGATATGGTCGAATGCACTCATTTCACTCAAAATCAATGTTCCTTGTCAAACGTTTGCTTTATGCTCTAAAACGGCGTTACAAACAAGCTAAATGCGCTCCTGGGGCAGGAAAGCTGCTTTCATGCACTCGATGATTCAAAGTGTGTTTTCCCACTCTGAACAGGTGCATATCACAATACTATGTTGAAAAGTTGTTTCAGCCGTGATTATACAGTTAAAATGACAAATATGCTGAAAATGGGTTAAAAGCTCGAAAACATGAAAATCCATGCTTAGAATCTTGTTCCATGTCAGATATGCTCGAATGCACTCATTTCACTCAAAATCAATGTTCCTTGTCAAACGTTTGCTTTATGCTCTAAAACGGCGTTACAAACAAGCTAAATGCGCAGGAAAGCTGTTTTCATGCACTCGATGATTCAAAGTGTGTTTTCCCACTCTGAACAGGTGCATATCCCAGTACTATGTTGAAAACTCGTTTCAGGCGTGCTTATACAGTTAAAATGACAAAAATGCTGAAAATGTACTAAACGCTCGTAAGCCCATGTTTAGAATGTTGTTCCAAGTCAGATATGGTCGAATGCACTCATTTCACTCAAAATCAATGTTCCTTGTCAAACGTTTGCTTTATGCTCTAAAACGGCGTTACAAACAAGCTAAATGCGCTCCTGGGGCAGGAAAGCTGCTTTCATGCACTCGATGATTCAAAGTGTGTTTTCCCACTCTGAACAGGTGCATATCACAATACTATGTTGAAAAGTTGTTTCAGCCGTGATTATACAGTTAAAATGACAAATATGCTGAAAATGGGTTAAAAGCTCGAAAACATGAAAATCCATGCTTAGAATCTTGTTCCATGTCAGATATGCTCGAATGCACTCATTTCACTCAAAATCAATGTTCCTTGTCAAACGTTTGCTTTATGCTCTAAAACGGCGTTACAAACAAGCTAAATGCGCTCCTGGGGCAGGAAAGCTGTTTTCATGCACTCGATGATTCAAAGTGTGTTTTCCCACTCTGAACAGGTGCATATCCCAGTACTATGTTGAAAACTCGTTTCAGGCGTGCTTATACAGTTAAAATGACAAAAATGCTGAAAATGTACTAAACGCTCGTAAGCCCATGATTAGAATGTTGTTCCAAGTCAGATATGGTCGAATGCACTCATTTCACTCAAAATCAATGTTCCTTGTCAAACGTTTGCTTTATGCTCTAAAACGGCGTTACAAACAAGCTAAATGCGCTCCTGGGGCAGGAAAGCTGCTTTCATGCACTCGATGATTCAAAGTGTGTTTTCCCACTCTGAACAGGTGCATATCACAATACTATGTTGAAAAGTTGTTTCAGCCGTGCTTATACAGTTAAAATGACAAATATGCTGAAAATGGGTTAAAAGCTCGAAAACATGAAAATCCATGCTTAGAATGTTGTTCCATGTCAGATATGCTCGAATGCACTCATTTCACTCAAAATCAATGTTCCTTGTCAAACGTTTGCTTTATGCTCTAAAACGGCGTTACAAACAAGCTAAATGCGCTCCTGGGGCAGGAAAGCTGTTTTCATGCACTCGATGATTCAAAGTGTGTTTTCCCACTCTGAACAGGTGCATATCCCAGTACTATGTTGAAAACTCGTTTCAGGCGTGCTTATACAGTTAAAATGACAAAAATGCTGAAAATGTACTAAACGCTCGTAAGCCCATGATTAGAATGTTGTTCCAAGTCAGATATGGTCGAATGCACTCATTTCACTCAAAATCAATGTTCCTTGTCAAACGTTTGCTTTATGCTCTAAAACGGCGTTACAAACAAGCTAAATGCGCTCCTGGGGCAGGAAAGCTGTTTTCATGCACTCGATGATTCAAAGTCCCACTCTGAACAGGTGCATATCACAATACTATGTTGAAAAGTCGTTTCAGCCGTGCTTATACAGTTAAAATGACAAATATGCTGAAAATGGGTTAAAAGCTCGAAAACATGAAAATCCATGCTTAGAATGTTGTTCCATGTCAGATATGCTCGAATGCACTCATTTCACTCAAAATCAATGTTCCTTGTCAAACGTTTGCTTTATGATCTAAAACGGCGTTACAAACAAGCTAAATGCGCTCCTGGGGCAGGAAAGCTGTTTTCATGCCCTCGATGATTCAAAGTGTGTTTTCCCACTCTGAACAGGTGCATATCCCAGTGCTATGTTGAAAACTCGTTTCAGGCGTGCTTATACAGTTAAAATGACAAATATGCTGAAAATGTATTTAACGCTCGAAGACCCATGCTTAGAATATTGTTCCATGTCAGATATGCTCGAATGCACTCATTTCCCTCAAAATCAATGGTCCATGTCAAACGTTTGCTTTATGCTCTAAAACGGCGTTACAAACAAGCTAAATGCGCTCCTGGGGCAGGAAAGCTGTTTTCATGCACTAGGTGACACAAAGTGTTTTCCCACTCTGAACAGGTGCATATCACAGTACGATGTTGAAAAATCGTTTCAGCCGTGCTTATACAGTTAAAATGACAAATATGCTGAAAATGGGTTAAAAGCTCGAAAACATGAAAATCCATGCTTAGAATCTTGTTCCATGTCAGATATGCTCGAATGCACTCATTTCACTCAAAATCAATGTTCCTTGTCAAACGTTTGCTTTATGCTCTAAAACGGCGTTACAAACAAGCTAAATGCGCTCCTGGGGCAGGAAAGCTGTTTTCATGCACTCGATGATTCAAAGTGTGTTTTCCCACTCTGAACAGGTGCATATCACAGTACTATGTTGAAAACTCGTTTTAGGCGTGCTTATACAGTTAAAATGACAAATATGCTGAAAATGTATTAAACGCTCGAAAACCCATGCTTAGAATATTGTTCCATGTCAGATATGCTCGAATGTACTCATTTCACTCAAAATCAATGTTCCTTGTCAACCGTTTGCTTTATGCTCTAAAACGGCGTTACAAACAAGCTGAATGCGCTCCTGGGGCAGGAAAGCTGCTTTCATGCACTCGATAACACAAAGTGTGTTTTCCCACTCTGAACATGTGCATATCACAGTACTTTATTGAAAACTCGTTTCAGACGTGCTTATACAGTTAAAATGACAAATATGCTGAAAATGTATTTAACGCTCGTAGACCCATGCTTAGAATATTGTTCCATGTCAGATATGCTCGAATGCACTCATTTCACTCAAAATCAATGTTCCTTGTCAAACGTTTGCTTTATGCTCTAAAACGGCGTTACAAACAAGCTAAATGCGCTCCTGGGGCAGGAAAGCTGTTTTCATGCACTCGATGATTCAAAGTGTGTTTTCCCACTCTGAACAGGTGCATATCCCAGTACTATGTTGAAAACTCGTTTCAGGCGTGCTTATACAGTTAAAATGACAAATATGCTGAAAATGTATTAAACGCTCGAAAACCCATGCTTAGAATATTGTTCCATGTCAGATATGCTCGAATGTACTCATTTCACGCAAAATCAATGTTCCTTGTCAACCGTTTGCTTTATGCTCTAAAACGGCGTTACAAACAAGCTAAATGCGCTCCTGGGGCAGGAAAGCTGTTTTCATGCACTCGATGATTCAAAGTGTGTTTTCCCACTCTGAACAGGTGCATATCCCAGTACTATGTTGAAAACTCGTTTCAGGCGTGCTTATACAGTTAAAATGACAAAAATGCTGAAAATGTACTAAACGCTCGTAAGCCCATGATTAGAATGTTGTTCCAAGTCAGATATGGTCGAATGCACTCATTTCACTCAAAATCAATGTTCCTTGTCAAACGTTTGCTTTATGCTCTAAAACGGCGTTACAAACAAGCTAAATGCGCTCCTGGGGCAGGAAAGCTGCTTTCATGCACTCGATGATTCAAAGTGTGTTTTCCCACTCTGAACAGGTGCATATCCCAGTACTATGTTGAAAACTCGTTTCAGGCGTGCTTATACAGTTAAAATGACAAAAATGCTGAAAATGTACTAAACGCTCGTAAGCCCATGATTAGAATGTTGTTCCAAGTCAGATATGGTCGAATGCACTCATTTCACTCAAAATCAATGTTCCTTGTCAAACGTTTGCTTTATGCTCTAAAACGGCGTTACAAACAAGCTAAATGCGCAGGAAAGCTGTTTTCATGCACTCGATGATTCAAAGTGTGTTTTCCCACTCTGAACAGGTGCATATCACAGTACTATGTTGAAAACTCGTTTTAGGCGTGCTTATACAGTTAAAATGACAAATATGCTGAAAATGTATTAAACGCTCGAAAACCCATGCTTAGAATATTGTTCCATGTCAGATATGCTCGAATGTACTCATTTCACTCAAAATCAATGTTCCTTGTCAACCGTTTGCTTTATGCTCTAAAACGGCGTTACAAACAAGCTGAATGCGCTCCTGGGGCAGGAAAGCTGCTTTCATGCACTCGATAACACAAAGTGTGTTTTCCCACTCTGAACATGTGCATATCACAGTACTTTATTGAAAACTCGTTTCAGACGTGCTTATACAGTTAAAATGACAAATATGCTGAAAATGTATTTAACGCTCGTAGACCCATGCTTAGAATATTGTTCCATGTCAGATATGCTCGAATGCACTCATTTCACTCAAAATCAATGTTCCTTGTCAAACGTTTGCTTTATGCTCTAAAACGGCGTTACAAACAAGCTAAATGCGCTCCTGGGGCAGGAAAGCTGTTTTCATGCACTCGATGATTCAAAGTGTGTTTTCCCACTCTGAACAGGTGCATATCCCAGTACTATGTTGAAAACTCGTTTCAGGCGTGCTTATACAGTTAAAATGACAAATATGCTGAAAATGTATTAAACGCTCGAAAACCCATGCTTAGAATATTGTTCCATGTCAGATATGCTCGAATGTACTCATTTCACGCAAAATCAATGTTCCTTGTCAACCGTTTGCTTTATGCTCTAAAACGGCGTTACAAACAAGCTAAATGCGCTCCTGGGGCAGGAAAGCTGTTTTCATGCACTCGATGATTCAAAGTGTGTTTTCCCACTCTGAACAGGTGCATATCCCAGTACTATGTTGAAAACTCGTTTCAGGCGTGCTTATACAGTTAAAATGACAAAAATGCTGAAAATGTACTAAACGCTCGTAAGCCCATGATTAGAATGTTGTTCCAAGTCAGATATGGTCGAATGCACTCATTTCACTCAAAATCAATGTTCCTTGTCAAACGTTTGCTTTATGCTCTAAAACGGCGTTACAAACATGCTAAATGCGCTCCTGGGGCAGGAAAGCTGCTTTCATGCACTCGATGATTCAAAGTGTGTTTTCCCACTCTGAACAGGTGCATATCACAATACTATGTTGAAAAGTTGTTTCAGCCGTGATTATACAGTTAAAATGACAAATATGCTGAAAATGGGTTAAAAGCTCGAAAACATGAAAATCCATGCTTAGAATCTTGTTCCATGTCAGATATGCTCGAATGCACTCATTTCACTCAAAATCAATGTTCCTTGTCAAACGTTTGCTTTATGCTCTAAAACGGCGTTACAAACAAGCTAAATGCGCAGGAAAGCTGTTTTCATGCACTCGATGATTCAAAGTGTGTTTTCCCACTCTGAACAGGTGCATATCCCAGTACTATGTTGAAAACTCGTTTCAGGCGTGCTTATACAGTTAAAATGACAAAAATGCTGAAAATGTACTAAACGCTCGTAAGCCCATGATTAGAATGTTGTTCCAAGTCAGATATGGTCGAATGCACTCATTTCACTCAAAATCAATGTTCCTTGTCAAACGTTTGCTTTATGCTCTAAAACGGCGTTACAAACAAGCTAAATGCGCTCCTGGGGCAGGAAAGCTGTTTTCATGCACTCGATGATTCAAAGTGTGTTTTCCCACTCTGAACAGGTGCATATCACAGTACTATGTTGAAAACTCGTTTTAGGCGTGCTTATACAGTTAAAATGACAAATATGCTGAAAATGTATTAAACGCTCGAAAACCCATGCTTAGAATATTGTTCCATGTCAGATATGCTCGAATGTACTCATTTCACTCAAAATCAATGTTCCTTGTCAACCGTTTGCTTTATGCTCTAAAACGGCGTTACAAACAAGCTGAATGCGCTCCTGGGGCAGGAAAGCTGCTTTCATGCACTCGATAACACAAAGTGTGTTTTCCCACTCTGAACATGTGCATATCACAGTACTTTATTGAAAACTCGTTTCAGACGTGCTTATACAGTTAAAATGACAAATATGCTGAAAATGTATTTAACGCTCGTAGACCCATGCTTAGAATATTGTTCCATGTCAGATATGCTCGAATGCACTCATTTCACTCAAAATCAATGTTCCTTGTCAAACGTTTGCTTTATGCTCTAAAACGGCGTTACAAACAAGCTAAATGCGCTCCTGGGGCAGGAAAGCTGTTTTCATGCACTCGATGATTCAAAGTGTGTTTTCCCACTCTGAACAGGTGCATATCCCAGTACTATGTTGAAAACTCGTTTCAGGCGTGCTTATACAGTTAAAATGACAAATATGCTGAAAATGTATTAAACGCTCGAAAACCCATGCTTAGAATATTGTTCCATGTCAGATATGCTCGAATGTACTCATTTCACGCAAAATCAATGTTCCTTGTCAACCGTTTGCTTTATGCTCTAAAACGGCGTTACAAACAAGCTAAATGCGCTCCTGGGGCAGGAAAGCTGTTTTCATGCACTCGATGATTCAAAGTGTGTTTTCCCACTCTGAACAGGTGCATATCCCAGTACTATGTTGAAAACTCGTTTCAGGCGTGCTTATACAGTTAAAATGACAAAAATGCTGAAAATGTACTAAACGCTCGTAAGCCCATGATTAGAATGTTGTTCCAAGTCAGATATGGTCGAATGCACTCATTTCACTCAAAATCAATGTTCCTTGTCAAACGTTTGCTTTATGCTCTAAAACGGCGTTACAAACAAGCTAAATGCGCTCCTGGGGCAGGAAAGCTGCTTTCATGCACTCGATGATTCAAAGTGTGTTTTCCCACTCTGAACAGGTGCATATCACAATACTATGTTGAAAAGTTGTTTCAGCCGTGATTATACAGTTAAAATGACAAATATGCTGAAAATGGGTTAAAAGCTCGAAAACATGAAAATCCATGCTTAGAATCTTGTTCCATGTCAGATATGCTCGAATGCACTCATTTCACTCAAAATCAATGTTCCTTGTCAAACGTTTGCTTTATGCTCTAAAACGGCGTTACAAACAAGCTAAATGCGCAGGAAAGCTGTTTTCATGCACTCGATGATTCAAAGTGTGTTTTCCCACTCTGAACAGGTGCATATCCCAGTACTATGTTGAAAACTCGTTTCAGGCGTGCTTATACAGTTAAAATGACAAAAATGCTGAAAATGTACTAAACGCTCGTAAGCCCATGATTAGAATGTTGTTCCAAGTCAGATATGGTCGAATGCACTCATTTCACTCAAAATCAATGTTCCTTGTCAAACGTTTGCTTTATGCTCTAAAACGGCGTTACAAACAAGCTAAATGCGCTCCTGGGGCAGGAAAGCTGCTTTCATGCACTCGATGATTCAAAGTGTGTTTTCCCACTCTGAACAGGTGCATATCCCAGTACTATGTTGAAAACTCGTTTCAGGCGTGCTTATACAGTTAAAATGACAAAAATGCTGAAAATGTACTAAACGCTCGTAAGCCCATGATTAGAATGTTGTTCCAAGTCAGATATGGTCGAATGCACTCATTTCACTCAAAATCAATGTTCCTTGTCAAACGTTTGCTTTATGCTCTAAAACGGCGTTACAAACAAGCTAAATGCGCAGGAAAGCTGTTTTCATGCACTCGATGATTCAAAGTGTGTTTTCCCACTCTGAACAGGTGCATATCACAGTACTATGTTGAAAACTCGTTTTAGGCGTGCTTATACAGTTAAAATGACAAATATGCTGAAAATGTATTAAACGCTCGAAAACCCATGCTTAGAATATTGTTCCATGTCAGATATGCTCGAATGTACTCATTTCACTCAAAATCAATGTTCCTTGTCAACCGTTTGCTTTATGCTCTAAAACGGCGTTACAAACAAGCTGAATGCGCTCCTGGGGCAGGAAAGCTGCTTTCATGCACTCGATAACACAAAGTGTGTTTTCCCACTCTGAACATGTGCATATCACAGTACTTTATTGAAAACTCGTTTCAGACGTGCTTATACAGTTAAAATGACAAATATGCTGAAAATGTATTTAACGCTCGTAGACCCATGCTTAGAATATTGTTCCATGTCAGATATGCTCGAATGCACTCATTTCACTCAAAATCAATGTTCCTTGTCAAACGTTTGCTTTATGCTCTAAAACGGCGTTACAAACAAGCTAAATGCGCTCCTGGGGCAGGAAAGCTGTTTTCATGCACTCGATGATTCAAAGTGTGTTTTCCCACTCTGAACAGGTGCATATCCCAGTACTATGTTGAAAACTCGTTTCAGGCGTGCTTATACAGTTAAAATGACAAATATGCTGAAAATGTATTAAACGCTCGAAAACCCATGCTTAGAATATTGTTCCATGTCAGATATGCTCGAATGTACTCATTTCACGCAAAATCAATGTTCCTTGTCAACCGTTTGCTTTATGCTCTAAAACGGCGTTACAAACAAGCTAAATGCGCTCCTGGGGCAGGAAAGCTGTTTTCATGCACTCGATGATTCAAAGTGTGTTTTCCCACTCTGAACAGGTGCATATCCCAGTACTATGTTGAAAACTCGTTTCAGGCGTGCTTATACAGTTAAAATGACAAAAATGCTGAAAATGTACTAAACGCTCGTAAGCCCATGATTAGAATGTTGTTCCAAGTCAGATATGGTCGAATGCACTCATTTCACTCAAAATCAATGTTCCTTGTCAAACGTTTGCTTTATGCTCTAAAACGGCGTTACAAACAAGCTAAATGCGCTCCTGGGGCAGGAAAGCTGCTTTCATGCACTCGATGATTCAAAGTGTGTTTTCCCACTCTGAACAGGTGCATATCACAATACTATGTTGAAAAGTTGTTTCAGCCGTGATTATACAGTTAAAATGACAAATATGCTGAAAATGGGTTAAAAGCTCGAAAACATGAAAATCCATGCTTAGAATCTTGTTCCATGTCAGATATGCTCGAATGCACTCATTTCACTCAAAATCAATGTTCCTTGTCAAACGTTTGCTTTATGCTCTAAAACGGCGTTACAAACAAGCTAAATGCGCAGGAAAGCTGTTTTCATGCACTCGATGATTCAAAGTGTGTTTTCCCACTCTGAACAGGTGCATATCCCAGTACTATGTTGAAAACTCGTTTCAGGCGTGCTTATACAGTTAAAATGACAAAAATGCTGAAAATGTACTAAACGCTCGTAAGCCCATGATTAGAATGTTGTTCCAAGTCAGATATGGTCGAATGCACTCATTTCACTCAAAATCAATGTTCCTTGTCAAACGTTTGCTTTATGCTCTAAAACGGCGTTACAAACAAGCTAAATGCGCTCCTGGGGCAGGAAAGCTGTTTTCATGCACTCGATGATTCAAAGTGTGTTTTCCCACTCTGAACAGGTGCATATCACAGTACTATGTTGAAAACTCGTTTTAGGCGTGCTTATACAGTTAAAATGACAAATATGCTGAAAATGTATTAAACGCTCGAAAACCCATGCTTAGAATATTGTTCCATGTCAGATATGCTCGAATGTACTCATTTCACTCAAAATCAATGTTCCTTGTCAACCGTTTGCTTTATGCTCTAAAACGGCGTTACAAACAAGCTGAATGCGCTCCTGGGGCAGGAAAGCTGCTTTCATGCACTCGATAACACAAAGTGTGTTTTCCCACTCTGAACATGTGCATATCACAGTACTTTATTGAAAACTCGTTTCAGACGTGCTTATACAGTTAAAATGACAAATATGCTGAAAATGTATTTAACGCTCGTAGACCCATGCTTAGAATATTGTTCCATGTCAGATATGCTCGAATGCACTCATTTCACTCAAAATCAATGTTCCTTGTCAAACGTTTGCTTTATGCTCTAAAACGGCGTTACAAACAAGCTAAATGCGCTCCTGGGGCAGGAAAGCTGTTTTCATGCACTCGATGATTCAAAGTGTGTTTTCCCACTCTGAACAGGTGCATATCCCAGTACTATGTTGAAAACTCGTTTCAGGCGTGCTTATACAGTTAAAATGACAAATATGCTGAAAATGTATTAAACGCTCGAAAACCCATGCTTAGAATATTGTTCCATGTCAGATATGCTCGAATGTACTCATTTCACGCAAAATCAATGTTCCTTGTCAACCGTTTGCTTTATGCTCTAAAACGGCGTTACAAACAAGCTAAATGCGCTCCTGGGGCAGGAAAGCTGTTTTCATGCACTCGATGATTCAAAGTGTGTTTTCCCACTCTGAACAGGTGCATATCCCAGTACTATGTTGAAAACTCGTTTCAGGCGTGCTTATACAGTTAAAATGACAAAAATGCTGAAAATGTACTAAACGCTCGTAAGCCCATGATTAGAATGTTGTTCCAAGTCAGATATGGTCGAATGCACTCATTTCACTCAAAATCAATGTTCCTTGTCAAACGTTTGCTTTATGCTCTAAAACGGCGTTACAAACAAGCTAAATGCGCTCCTGGGGCAGGAAAGCTGCTTTCATGCACTCGATGATTCAAAGTGTGTTTTCCCACTCTGAACAGGTGCATATCACAATACTATGTTGAAAAGTTGTTTCAGCCGTGATTATACAGTTAAAATGACAAATATGCTGAAAATGGGTTAAAAGCTCGAAAACATGAAAATCCATGCTTAGAATCTTGTTCGATGTCAGATATGCTCGAATGCACTCATTTCACTCAAAATCAATGTTCCTTGTCAAACGTTTGCTTTATGCTCTAAAACGGCGTTACAAACAAGCTAAATGCGCAGGAAAGCTGTTTTCATGCACTCGATGATTCAAAGTGTGTTTTCCCACTCTGAACAGGTGCATATCCCAGTACTATGTTGAAAACTCGTTTCAGGCGTGCTTATACAGTTAAAATGACAAAAATGCTGAAAATGTACTAAACGCTCGTAAGCCCATGATTAGAATGTTGTTCCAAGTCAGATATGGTCGAATGCACTCATTTCACTCAAAATCAATGTTCCTTGTCAAACGTTTGCTTTATGCTCTAAAACGGCGTTACAAACAAGCTAAATGCGCTCCTGGGGCAGGAAAGCTGCTTTCATGCACTCGATGATTCAAAGTGTGTTTTCCCACTCTGAACAGGTGCATATCCCAGTACTATGTTGAAAACTCGTTTCAGGCGTGCTTATACAGTTAAAATGACAAAAATGCTGAAAATGTACTAAACGCTCGTAAGCCCATGATTAGAATGTTGTTCCAAGTCAGATATGGTCGAATGCACTCATTTCACTCAAAATCAATGTTCCTTGTCAAACGTTTGCTTTATGCTCTAAAACGGCGTTACAAACAAGCTAAATGCGCAGGAAAGCTGTTTTCATGCACTCGATGATTCAAAGTGTGTTTTCCCACTCTGAACAGGTGCATATCACAGTACTATGTTGAAAACTCGTTTTAGGCGTGCTTATACAGTTAAAATGACAAATATGCTGAAAATGTATTAAACGCTCGAAAACCCATGCTTAGAATATTGTTCCATGTCAGATATGCTCGAATGTACTCATTTCACTCAAAATCAATGTTCCTTGTCAACCGTTTGCTTTATGCTCTAAAACGGCGTTACAAACAAGCTGAATGCGCTCCTGGGGCAGGAAAGCTGCTTTCATGCACTCGATAACACAAAGTGTGTTTTCCCACTCTGAACATGTGCATATCACAGTACTTTATTGAAAACTCGTTTCAGACGTGCTTATACAGTTAAAATGACAAATATGCTGAAAATGTATTTAACGCTCGTAGACCCATGCTTAGAATATTGTTCCATGTCAGATATGCTCGAATGCACTCATTTCACTCAAAATCAATGTTCCTTGTCAAACGTTTGCTTTATGCTCTAAAACGGCGTTACAAACAAGCTAAATGCGCTCCTGGGGCAGGAAAGCTGTTTTCATGCACTCGATGATTCAAAGTGTGTTTTCCCACTCTGAACAGGTGCATATCCCAGTACTATGTTGAAAACTCGTTTCAGGCGTGCTTATACAGTTAAAATGACAAATATGCTGAAAATGTATTAAACGCTCGAAAACCCATGCTTAGAATATTGTTCCATGTCAGATATGCTCGAATGTACTCATTTCACGCAAAATCAATGTTCCTTGTCAACCGTTTGCTTTATGCTCTAAAACGGCGTTACAAACAAGCTAAATGCGCTCCTGGGGCAGGAAAGCTGTTTTCATGCACTCGATGATTCAAAGTGTGTTTTCCCACTCTGAACAGGTGCATATCCCAGTACTATGTTGAAAACTCGTTTCAGGCGTGCTTATACAGTTAAAATGACAAAAATGCTGAAAATGTACTAAACGCTCGTAAGCCCATGATTAGAATGTTGTTCCAAGTCAGATATGGTCGAATGCACTCATTTCACTCAAAATCAATGTTCCTTGTCAAACGTTTGCTTTATGCTCTAAAACGGCGTTACAAACAAGCTAAATGCGCTCCTGGGGCAGGAAAGCTGCTTTCATGCACTCGATGATTCAAAGTGTGTTTTCCCACTCTGAACAGGTGCATATCACAATACTATGTTGAAAAGTTGTTTCAGCCGTGATTATACAGTTAAAATGACAAATATGCTGAAAATGGGTTAAAAGCTCGAAAACATGAAAATCCATGCTTAGAATCTTGTTCCATGTCAGATATGCTCGAATGCACTCATTTCACTCAAAATCAATGTTCCTTGTCAAACGTTTGCTTTATGCTCTAAAACGGCGTTACAAACAAGCTAAATGCGCAGGAAAGCTGTTTTCATGCACTCGATGATTCAAAGTGTGTTTTCCCACTCTGAACAGGTGCATATCCCAGTACTATGTTGAAAACTCGTTTCAGGCGTGCTTATACAGTTAAAATGACAAAAATGCTGAAAATGTACTAAACGCTCGTAAGCCCATGATTAGAATGTTGTTCCAAGTCAGATATGGTCGAATGCACTCATTTCACTCAAAATCAATGTTCCTTGTCAAACGTTTGCTTTATGCTCTAAAACGGCGTTACAAACAAGCTAAATGCGCTCCTGGGGCAGGAAAGCTGCTTTCATGCACTCGATGATTCAAAGTGTGTTTTCCCACTCTGAACAGGTGCATATCACAATACTATGTTGAAAAGTTGTTTCAGCCGTGATTATACAGTTAAAATGACAAATATGCTGAAAATGGGTTAAAAGCTCGAAAACATGAAAATCCATGCTTAGAATGTTGTTCCATGTCAGATATGCTCGAATGCACTCATTTCACTCAAAATCAATGTTCCTTGTCAAACGTTTGCTTTATGCTCTAAAACGGCGTTACAAACAAGCTAAATGCGCAGGAAAGCTGTTTTCATGCACTCGATGATTCAAAGTGTGTTTTCCCACTCTGAACAGGTGCATATCACAGTACTATGTTGAAAACTCGTTTTAGGCGTGCTTATACAGTTAAAATGACAAATATGCTGAAAATGTATTAAACGCTCGAAAACCCATGCTTAGAATATTGTTCCATGTCAGATATGCTCGAATGTACTCATTTCACTCAAAATCAATGTTCCTTGTCAACCGTTTGCTTTATGCTCTAAAACGGCGTTACAAACAAGCTGAATGCGCTCCTGGGGCAGGAAAGCTGCTTTCATGCACTCGATAACACAAAGTGTGTTTTCCCACTCTGAACATGTGCATATCACAGTACTTTATTGAAAACTCGTTTCAGACGTGCTTATACAGTTAAAATGACAAATATGCTGAAAATGTATTTAACGCTCGTAGACCCATGCTTAGAATATTGTTCCATGTCAGATATGCTCGAATGCACTCATTTCACTCAAAATCAATGTTCCTTGTCAAACGTTTGCTTTATGCTCTAAAACGGCGTTACAAACAAGCTAAATGCGCTCCTGGGGCAGGAAAGCTGTTTTCATGCACTCGATGATTCAAAGTGTGTTTTCCCACTCTGAACAGGTGCATATCCCAGTACTATGTTGAAAACTCGTTTCAGGCGTGCTTATACAGTTAAAATGACAAATATGCTGAAAATGTATTAAACGCTCGAAAACCCATGCTTAGAATATTGTTCCATGTCAGATATGCTCGAATGTACTCATTTCACTCAAAATCAATGTTCCTTGTCAACCGTTTGCTTTATGCTCTAAAACGGCGTTACAAACAAGCTAAATGCGCTCCTGGGGCAGGAAAGCTGTTTTCATGCACTCGATGATTCAAAGTGTGTTTTCCCACTCTGAACAGGTGCATATCCCAGTACTATGTTGAAAACTCGTTTCAGGCGTGCTTATACAGTTAAAATGACAAAAATGCTGAAAATGTACTAAACGCTCGTAAGCCCATGATTAGAATGTTGTTCCAAGTCAGATATGGTCGAATGCACTCATTTCACTCAAAATCAATGTTCCTTGTCAAACGTTTGCTTTATGCTCTAAAACGGCGTTACAAACAAGCTAAATGCGCTCCTGGGGCAGGAAAGCTGCTTTCATGCACTCGATGATTCAAAGTGTGTTTTCCCACTCTCAACAGGTGCATATCACAATACTATGTTGAAAAGTTGTTTCAGCCGTGATTATACAGTTAAAATGACAAATATGCTGAAAATGGGTTAAAAGCTCGAAAACATGAAAATCCATGCTTAGAATCTTGTTCCATGTCAGATATGCTCGAATGCACTCATTTCACTCAAAATCAATGTTCCTTGTCAAACGTTTGCTTTATGCTCTAAAACGGCGTTACAAACAAGCTAAATGCGCAGGAAAGCTGTTTTCATGCACTCGATGATTCAAAGTGTGTTTTCCCACTCTGAACAGGTGCATATCCCAGTACTATGTTGAAAACTCGTTTCAGGCGTGCTTATACAGTTAAAATGACAAAAATGCTGAAAATGTACTAAACGCTCGTAAGCCCATGATTAGAATGTTGTTCCAAGTCAGATATGGTCGAATGCACTCATTTCACTCAAAATCAATGTTCCTTGTCAAACGTTTGCTTTATGCTCTAAAACGGCGTTACAAACAAGCTAAATGCGCTCCTGGGGCAGGAAAGCTGTTTTCATGCACTCGATGATTCAAAGTGTGTTTTCCCACTCTGAACAGGTGCATATCCCAGTACTATGTTGAAAACTCGTTTCAGGCGTGCTTATACAGTTAAAATGACAAAAATGCTGAAAATGTACTAAACGCTCGTAAGCCCATGATTAGAATGTTGTTCCAAGTCAGATATGGTCGAATGCACTCATTTCACTCAAAATCAATGTTCCTTGTCAAACGTTTGCTTTATGCTCTAAAACGGCGTTACAAACAAGCTAAATGCGCTCCTGGGGCAGGAAAGCTGCTTTCATGCACTCGATGATTCAAAGTGTGTTTTCCCACTCTGAACAGGTGCATATCACAATACTATGTTGAAAAGTTGTTTCAGCCGTGCTTATACAGTTAAAATGACAAATATGCTGAAAATGGGTTAAAAGCTCGAAAACATGAAAATCCATGCTTAGAATGTTGTTCCATGTCAGATATGCTCGAATGCACTCATTTCACTCAAAATCAATGTTCCTTGTCAAACGTTTGCTTTATGCTCTAAAACGGCGTTACAAACAAGCTAAATGCGCTCCTGGGGCAGGAAAGCTGTTTTCATGCACTCGATGATTCAAAGTGTGTTTTCCCACTCTGAACAGGTGCATATCACAGTACTATGTTGAAAACTCGTTTTAGGCGTGCTTATACAGTTAAAATGACAAATATGCTGAAAATGTATTAAACGCTCGAAAACCCATGCTTAGAATATTGTTCCATGTCAGATATGCTCGAATGTACTCATTTCACTCAAAATCAATGTTCCTTGTCAACCGTTTGCTTTATGCTCTAAAACGGCGTTACAAACAAGCTGAATGCGCTCCTGGGGCAGGAAAGCTGCTTTCATGCACTCGATAACACAAAGTGTGTTTTCCCACTCTGAACATGTGCATATCACAGTACTTTATTGAAAACTCGTTTCAGACGTGCTTATACAGTTAAAATGACAAATATGCTGAAAATGTATTTAACGCTCGTAGACCCATGCTTAGAATATTGTTCCATGTCAGATATGCTCGAATGCACTCATTTCACTCAAAATCAATGTTCCTTGTCAAACGTTTGCTTTATGCTCTAAAACGGCGTTACAAACAAGCTAAATGCGCTCCTGGGGCAGGAAAGCTGTTTTCATGCACTCGATGATTCAAAGTGTGTTTTCCCACTCTGAACAGGTGCATATCCCAGTACTATGTTGAAAACTCGTTTCAGGCGTGCTTATACAGTTAAAATGACAAAAATGCTGAAAATGTACTAAACGCTCGTAAGCCCATGATTAGAATGTTGTTCCAAGTCAGATATGGTCGAATGCACTCATTTCACTCAAAATCAATGTTCCTTGTCAAACGTTTGCTTTATGCTCTAAAACGGCGTTACAAACAAGCTGAATGCGCTCCTGGGGCAGGAAAGCTGCTTTCATGCACTCGATAACACAAAGTGTGTTTTCCCACTCTGAACATGTGCATATCACAGTACTTTATTGAAAACTCGTTTCAGACGTGCTTATACAGTTAAAATGACAAATATGCTGAAAATGTATTTAACGCTCGTAGACCCATGCTTAGAATATTGTTCCATGTCAGATATGCTCGAATGCACTCATTTCACTCAAAATCAATGTTCCTTGTCAAACGTTTGCTTTATGCTCTAAAACGGCGTTACAAACAAGCTAAATGCGCTCCTGGGGCAGGAAAGCTGTTTTCATGCACTCGATGATTCAAAGTGTGTTTTCCCACTCTGAACAGGTGCATATCCCAGTACTATGTTGAAAACTCGTTTCAGGCGTGCTTATACAGTTAAAATGACAAAAATGCTGAAAATGTACTAAACGCTCGTAAGCCCATGATTAGAATGTTGTTCCAAGTCAGATATGGTCGAATGCACTCATTTCACTCAAAATCAATGTTCCTTGTCAAACGTTTGCTTTATGCTCTAAAACGGCGTTACAAACAAGCTAAATGCGCTCCTGGGGCAGGAAAGCTGTTTTCATGCACTCGATGATTCAAAGTGTGTTTTCCCACTCTGAACAGGTGCATATCCCAGTACTATGTTGAAAACTCGTTTCAGGCGTGCTTATACAGTTAAAATGACAAAAATGCTGAAAATGTACTAAACGCTCGTAAGCCCATGATTAGAATGTTGTTCCAAGTCAGATATGGTCGAATGCACTCATTTCACTCAAAATCAATGTTCCTTGTCAAACGTTTGCTTTATGCTCTAAAACGGCGTTACAAACAAGCTAAATGCGCTCCTGGGGCAGGAAAGCTGCTTTCATGCACTCGATGATTCAAAGTGTGTTTTCCCACTCTGAACAGGTGCATATCACAATACTATGTTGAAAAGTTGTTTCAGCCGTGATTATACAGTTAAAATGACAAATATGCTGAAAATGGGTTAAAAGCTCGAAAACATGAAAATCCATGCTTAGAATCTTGTTCCATGTCAGATATGCTCGAATGCACTCATTTCACTCAAAATCAATGTTCCTTGTCAAACGTTTGCTTTATGCTCTAAAACGGCGTTACAAACAAGCTAAATGCGCAGGAAAGCTGTTTTCATGCACTCGATGATTCAAAGTGTGTTTTCCCACTCTGAACAGGTGCATATCCCAGTACTATGTTGAAAACTCGTTTCAGGCGTGCTTATACAGTTAAAATGACAAAAATGCTGAAAATGTACTAAACGCTCGTAAGCCCATGATTAGAATGTTGTTCCAAGTCAGATATGGTCGAATGCACTCATTTCACTCAAAATCAATGTTCCTTGTCAAACGTTTGCTTTATGCTCTAAAACGGCGTTACAAACAAGCTAAATGCGCTCCTGGGGCAGGAAAGCTGCTTTCATGCACTCGATGATTCAAAGTGTGTTTTCCCACTCTGAACAGGTGCATATCACAATACTATGTTGAAAAGTTGTTTCAGCCGTGATTATACAGTTAAAATGACAAATATGCTGAAAATGGGTTAAAAGCTCGAAAACATGAAAATCCATGCTTAGAATCTTGTTCCATGTCAGATATGCTCGAATGCACTCATTTCACTCAAAATCAATGTTCCTTGTCAAACGTTTGCTTTATGCTCTAAAACGGCGTTACAAACAAGCTAAATGCGCTCCTGGGGCAGGAAAGCTGTTTTCATGCACTCGATGATTCAAAGTGTGTTTTCCCACTCTGAACAGGTGCATATCCCAGTACTATGTTGAAAACTCGTTTCAGGCGTGCTTATACAGTTAAAATGACAAAAATGCTGAAAATGTACTAAACGCTCGTAAGCCCATGATTAGAATGTTGTTCCAAGTCAGATATGGTCGAATGCACTCATTTCACTCAAAATCAATGTTCCTTGTCAAACGTTTGCTTTATGCTCTAAAACGGCGTTACAAACAAGCTAAATGCGCTCCTGGGGCAGGAAAGCTGCTTTCATGCACTCGATGATTCAAAGTGTGTTTTCCCACTCTGAACAGGTGCATATCACAATACTATGTTGAAAAGTTGTTTCAGCCGTGCTTATACAGTTAAAATGACAAATATGCTGAAAATGGGTTAAAAGCTCGAAAACATGAAAATCCATGCTTAGAATGTTGTTCCATGTCAGATATGCTCGAATGCACTCATTTCACTCAAAATCAATGTTCCTTGTCAAACGTTTGCTTTATGCTCTAAAACGGCGTTACAAACAAGCTAAATGCGCTCCTGGGGCAGGAAAGCTGTTTTCATGCACTCGATGATTCAAAGTGTGTTTTCCCACTCTGAACAGGTGCATATCACAGTACTATGTTGAAAACTCGTTTTAGGCGTGCTTATACAGTTAAAATGACAAATATGCTGAAAATGTATTAAACGCTCGAAAACCCATGCTTAGAATATTGTTCCATGTCAGATATGCTCGAATGTACTCATTTCACTCAAAATCAATGTTCCTTGTCAACCGTTTGCTTTATGCTCTAAAACGGCGTTACAAACAAGCTGAATGCGCTCCTGGGGCAGGAAAGCTGCTTTCATGCACTCGATAACACAAAGTGTGTTTTCCCACTCTGAACATGTGCATATCACAGTACTTTATTGAAAACTCGTTTCAGACGTGCTTATACAGTTAAAATGACAAATATGCTGAAAATGTATTTAACGCTCGTAGACCCATGCTTAGAATATTGTTCCATGTCAGATATGCTCGAATGCACTCATTTCACTCAAAATCAATGTTCCTTGTCAAACGTTTGCTTTATGCTCTAAAACGGCGTTACAAACAAGCTAAATGCGCTCCTGGGGCAGGAAAGCTGTTTTCATGCACTCGATGATTCAAAGTGTGTTTTCCCACTCTGAACAGGTGCATATCCCAGTACTATGTTGAAAACTCGTTTCAGGCGTGCTTATACAGTTAAAATGACAAATATGCTGAAAATGTATTAAACGCTCGAAAACCCATGCTTAGAATATTGTTCCATGTCAGATATGCTCGAATGTACTCATTTCACTCAAAATCAATGTTCCTTGTCAACCGTTTGCTTTATGCTCTAAAACGGCGTTACAAACAAGCTAAATGCGCTCCTGGGGCAGGAAAGCTGTTTTCATGCACTCGATGATTCAAAGTGTGTTTTCCCACTCTGAACAGGTGCATATCCCAGTACTATGTTGAAAACTCGTTTCAGGCGTGCTTATACAGTTAAAATGACAAAAATGCTGAAAATGTACTAAACGCTCGTAAGCCCATGATTAGAATGTTGTTCCAAGTCAGATATGGTCGAATGCACTCATTTCACTCAAAATCAATGTTCCTTGTCAAACGTTTGCTTTATGCTCTAAAACGGCGTTACAAACAAGCTAAATGCGCTCCTGGGGCAGGAAAGCTGCTTTCATGCACTCGATGATTCAAAGTGTGTTTTCCCACTCTGAACAGGTGCATATCACAATACTATGTTGAAAAGTTGTTTCAGCCGTGATTATACAGTTAAAATGACAAATATGCTGAAAATGGGTTAAAAGCTCGAAAACATGAAAATCCATGCTTAGAATCTTGTTCCATGTCAGATATGCTCGAATGCACTCATTTCACTCAAAATCAATGTTCCTTGTCAAACGTTTGCTTTATGCTCTAAAACGGCGTTACAAACAAGCTAAATGCGCAGGAAAGCTGTTTTCATGCACTCGATGATTCAAAGTGTGTTTTCCCACTCTGAACAGGTGCATATCCCAGTACTATGTTGAAAACTCGTTTCAGGCGTGCTTATACAGTTAAAATGACAAAAATGCTGAAAATGTACTAAACGCTCGTAAGCCCATGATTAGAATGTTGTTCCAAGTCAGATATGGTCGAATGCACTCATTTCACTCAAAATCAATGTTCCTTGTCAAACGTTTGCTTTATGCTCTAAAACGGCGTTACAAACAAGCTAAATGCGCTCCTGGGGCAGGAAAGCTGCTTTCATGCACTCGATGATTCAAAGTGTGTTTTCCCACTCTGAACAGGTGCATATCACAATACTATGTTGAAAAGTTGTTTCAGCCGTGATTATACAGTTAAAATGACAAATATGCTGAAAATGGGTTAAAAGCTCGAAAACATGAAAATCCATGCTTAGAATGTTGTTCCATGTCAGATATGCTCGAATGCACTCATTTCACTCAAAATCAATGTTCCTTGTCAAACGTTTGCTTTATGCTCTAAAACGGCGTTACAAACAAGCTAAATGCGCTCCTGGGGCAGGAAAGCTGTTTTCATGCACTCGATGATTCAAAGTGTGTTTTCCCACTCTGAACAGGTGCATATCCCAGTACTATGTTGAAAACTCGTTTCAGGCGTGCTTATACAGTTAAAATGACAAAAATGCTGAAAATGTACTAAACGCTCGTAAGCCCATGATTAGAATGTTGTTCCAAGTCAGATATGGTCGAATGCACTCATTTCACTCAAAATCAATGTTCCTTGTCAAACGTTTGCTTTATGCTCTAAAACGGCGTTACAAACAAGCTAAATTCGCTCCTGGGGCAGGAAAGCTGTTTTCATGCACTCGATGATTCAAAGTCCCACTCTGAACAGGTGCATATCACAATACTATGTTGAAAAGTCGTTTCAGCCGTGCTTATACAGTCAAAATGACAAATATGCTGAAAATGGGTTAAAAGCTCGAAAACATGAAAATCCATGCTTAGAATGTTGTTCCATGTCAGATATGCTCGAATGCACTCATTTCACTCAAAATCAATGTTCCTTGTCAAACGTTTGCTTTATGCTCTAAAACGGCGTTACAAACAAGCTAAATGCGCTCCTGGGGCAGGAAAGCTGTTTTCATGCACTCGATGATTCAAAGTGTGTTTTCCCACTCTGAACAGGTGCATATCACAGTACTATGTTGAAAACTCGTTTCAGACGTGCTTATGCAGTTAAAATGACAAATATGCTGAAAATGTATTTAACGCTCGAAGACCCATGCTTAGAATATTGTTCCATGTCAGATATGCTCGAATGCACTCATTTCACTCAAAATCAATGGTCCATGTCAAACGTTTGCTTTATGCTCTAAAACGGCGTTACAAACAAGCTAAATGCGCTCCTGGGGCAGGAAAGCTGTTTTCATGCACTAGGTGACACAAAGTGTTTTCCCACTCTGAACAGGTGCATATCACAGTACGATGTTGAAAAGTCGTTTCAGCCGTGCTTATACAGTTAAAATGACAAATATGCTGAAAATGGGTTAAAAGCTCGAAAACATGAAAATCCATGCTTAGAATGTTGTTCCATGTCAGATATGCTCGAATGCACTCATTTCACTCAAAATCAATGTTCCTTGTCAAACGTTTGCTTTATGCTCTAAAACGGCGTTACAAACAAGCTAAATGCGCTCCTGGGGCAGGAAAGCTGTTTTCATGCACTAGGTGACACAAAGTGTGTTTTTCCACTCTGAACAGGTGCAAATCACAGTACTATGTTGAAAACTCGTTTTAGGCGTACTTATACAGTTAAAATGACAAATATGCTGAAAATGTATTAAACGCTCGAAAACCCATGCTTAGAATATTGTTCCATGTCAGATATGCTCGAATGTACTCATTTCACTCGAAATCAATGTTCCTTGTCAAACGTTTGCTTTATGCTCTAAAACGGCGTTACAAACAAGCTAAATGCGCTCCTGGGGCAGGAAAGCTGCTTTCATGCACTCGATGATTCAAAGTGTGTTTTCCCACTCTGAACAGGTGCATATCACAATACTATGTTGAAAAGTTGTTTCAGCCGTGATTATACAGTTAAAATGACAAATATGCTGAAAATGGGTTAAAAGCTCGAAAACATGAAAATCCATGCTTAGAATGTTGTTCCATGTCAGATATGCTCGAATGCACTCATTTCACTCAAAATCAATGTTCCTTGTCAAACGTTTGCTTTATGCTCTAAAACGGCGTTACAAACAAGCTAAATGCGCTCCTGGGGCAGGAAAGCTGTTTTCATGCACTCGATGATTCAAAGTGTGTTTTCCCACTCTGAACAGGTGCATATCCCAGTACTATGTTGAAAACTCGTTTCAGGCGTGCTTATACAGTTAAAATGACAAAAATGCTGAAAATGTACTAAACGCTCGTAAGCCCATGATTAGAATGTTGTTCCAAGTCAGATATGGTCGAATGCACTCATTTCACTCAAAATCAATGTTCCTTGTCAAACGTTTGCTTTATGCTCTAAAACGGCGTTACAAACAAGCTAAATGCGCTCCTGGGGCAGGAAAGCTGCTTTCATGCACTCGATGATTCAAAGTGTGTTTTCCCACTCTGAACAGGTGCATATCACAATACTATGTTGAAAAGTTGTTTCAGCCGTGCTTATACAGTTAAAATGACAAATATGCTGAAAATGGGTTAAAAGCTCGAAAACATGAAAATCCATGCTTAGAATGTTGTTCCATGTCAGATATGCTCGAATGCACTCATTTCACTCAAAATCAATGTTCCTTGTCAAACGTTTGCTTTATGCTCTAAAACGGCGTTACAAACAAGCTAAATGCGCTCCTGGGGCAGGAAAGCTGTTTTCATGCACTCGATGATTCAAAGTGTGTTTTCCCACTCTGAACAGGTGCATATCCCAGTACTATGTTGAAAACTCGTTTCAGGCGTGCTTATACAGTTAAAATGACAAAAATGCTGAAAATGTACTAAACGCTCGTAAGCCCATGATTAGAATGTTGTTCCAAGTCAGATATGGTCGAATGCACTCATTTCACTCAAAATCAATGTTCCTTGTCAAACGTTTGCTTTATGCTCTAAAACGGCGTTACAAACAAGCTAAATGCGCTCCTGGGGCAGGAAAGCTGTTTTCATGCACTCGATGATTCAAAGTCCCACTCTGAACAGGTGCATATCACAATACTATGTTGAAAAGTCGTTTCAGCCGTGCTTATACAGTTAAAATGACAAATATGCTGAAAATGGGTTAAAAGCTCGAAAACATGAAAATCCATGCTTAGAATGTTGTTCCATGTCAGATATGCTCGAATGCACTCATTTCACTCAAAATCAATGTTCCTTGTCAAACGTTTGCTTTATGATCTAAAACGGCGTTACAAACAAGCTAAATGCGCTCCTGGGGCAGGAAAGCTGTTTTCATGCACTCGATGATTCAAAGTGTGTTTTCCCACTCTGAACAGGTGCATATCACAGTACTGTGTTGAAAACTCGTTTCAGACGTGCTTATACAGTTAAAATGACAAATATGCTGAAAATGTATTTAACGCTCGAAGACCCATGCTTAGAATATTGTTCCATGTCAGATATGCTCGAATGCACTCATTTCACTCAAAATCAATGGTCCATGTCAAACGTTTGCTTTATGCTCTAAAACGGCGTTACAAACAAGCTAAATGCGCTCCTGGGGCAGGAAAGCTGTTTTCATGCACTAGGTGACACAAAGTGTTTTCCCACTCTGAACAGGTGCATATCACAGTACGATGTTGAAAAGTCGTTTCAGCCGTGCTTATACAGTTAAAATGACAAATATGCTGAAAATGGGTTAAAAGCTCGAAAACATGAAAATCCATGCTTAGAATGTTGTTCCATGTCAGATATGCTCGAATGCACTCATTTCACTCAAAATCAATGTTCCTTGTCAAACGTTTGCTTTATGATCTAAAACGGCGTTACAAACAAGCTAAATGCGCTCCTGGGGCAGGAAAGCTGTTTTCATGCACTCGATGATTCAAAGTGTGTTTTCCCACTCTGAACAGGTGCATATCACAGTACTATGTTGAAAACTCGTTTCAGACGTGCTTATGCAGTTAAAATGACAAATATGCTGAAAATGTATTTAACGCTCGAAGACCCATGCTTAGAATATTGTTCCATGTCAGATATGCTCGAATGCACTCATTTCACTCAAAATCAATGGTCCATGTCAAACGTTTGCTTTATGCTCTAAAACGGCGTTACAAACAAGCTAAATGCGCTCCTGGGGCAGGAAAGCTGTTTTCATGCACTAGGTGACACAAAGTGTTTTCCCACTCTGAACAGGTGCATATCACAGTACGATGTTGAAAAGTCGTTTCAGCCGTGCTTATACAGTTAAAATGACAAATATGCTGAAAATGGGTTAAAAGCTCGAAAACATGAAAATCCATGCTTAGAATGTTGTTCCATGTCAGATATGCTCGAATGCACTCATTTCACTCAAAATCAATGTTCCTTGTCAAACGTTTGCTTTATGCTCTAAAACGGCGTTACAAACAAGCTAAATGCGCTCCTGGGGCAGGAAAGCTGTTTTCATGCACTAGGTGACACAAAGTGTGTTTTTCCACTCTGAACAGGTGCAAATCACAGTACTATGTTGAAAACTCGTTTTAGGCGTACTTATACAGTTAAAATGACAAATATGCTGAAAATGTATTAAACGCTCGAAAACCCATGCTTAGAATATTGTTCCATGTCAGATATGCTCGAATGTACTCATTTCACTCGAAATCAATGTTCCTTGTCAAACGTTTGCTTTATGCTCTAAAACGGCGTTACAAACAAGCTAAATGCGCTCCTGGGGCAGGAAAGCTGCTTTCATGCACTCGATGATTCAAAGTGTGTTTTCCCACTCTGAACAGGTGCATATCACAATACTATGTTGAAAAGTTGTTTCAGCCGTGATTATACAGTTAAAATGACAAATATGCTGAAAATGGGTTAAAAGCTCGAAAACATGAAAATCCATGCTTAGAATCTTGTTCCATGTCAGATATGCTCGAATGCACTCATTTCACTCAAAATCAATGTTCCTTGTCAAACGTTTGCTTTATGCTCTAAAACGGCGTTACAAACAAGCTAAATGCGCAGGAAAGCTGTTTTCATGCACTCGATGATTCAAAGTGTGTTTTCCCACTCTGAACAGGTGCATATCCCAGTACTATGTTGAAAACTCGTTTCAGGCGTGCTTATACAGTTAAAATGACAAAAATGCTGAAAATGTACTAAACGCTCGTAAGCCCATGATTAGAATGTTGTTCCAAGTCAGATATGGTCGAATGCACTCATTTCACTCAAAATCAATGTTCCTTGTCAAACGTTTGCTTTATGCTCTAAAACGGCGTTACAAACAAGCTAAATGCGCTCCTGGGGCAGGAAAGCTGCTTTCATGCACTCGATGATTCAAAGTGTGTTTTCCCACTCTGAACAGGTGCATATCACAATACTATGTTGAAAAGTTGTTTCAGCCGTGCTTATACAGTTAAAATGACAAATATGCTGAAAATGGGTTAAAAGCTCGAAAACATGAAAATCCATGCTTAGAATGTTGTTCCATGTCAGATATGCTCGAATGCACTCATTTCACTCAAAATCAATGTTCCTTGTCAAACGTTTGCTTTATGCTCTAAAACGGCGTTACAAACAAGCTAAATGCGCTCCTGGGGCAGGAAAGCTGTTTTCATGCACTCGATGATTCAAAGTGTGTTTTCCCACTCTGAACAGGTGCATATCCCAGTACTATGTTGAAAACTCGTTTCAGGCGTGCTTATACAGTTAAAATGACAAAAATGCTGAAAATGTACTAAACGCTCGTAAGCCCATGATTAGAATGTTGTTCCAAGTCAGATATGGTCGAATGCACTCATTTCACTCAAAATCAATGTTCCTTGTCAAACGTTTGCTTTATGCTCTAAAACGGCGTTACAAACAAGCTAAATGCGCTCCTGGGGCAGGAAAGCTGTTTTCATGCACTCGATGATTCAAAGTCCCACTCTGAACAGGTGCATATCACAATACTATGTTGAAAAGTCGTTTCAGCCGTGCTTATACAGTTAAAATGACAAATATGCTGAAAATGGGTTAAAAGCTCGAAAACATGAAAATCCATGCTTAGAATGTTGTTCCATGTCAGATATGCTCGAATGCACTCATTTCACTCAAAATCAATGTTCCTTGTCAAACGTTTGCTTTATGATCTAAAACGGCGTTACAAACAAGCTAAATGCGCTCCTGGGGCAGGAAAGCTGTTTTCATGCACTCGATGATTCAAAGTGTGTTTTCCCACTCTGAACAGGTGCATATCACAGTACTATGTTGAAAACTCGTTTCAGACGTGCTTATACAGTCAAAATGACAAATATGCTGAAAATGTATTTAACGCTCGAAGACCCATGCTTAGAATATTGTTCCATGTCAGATATGCTCGAATGCACTCATTTCACTCAAAATCAATGGTCCATGTCAAACGTTTGCTTTATGCTCTAAAACGGCGTTACAAACAAGCTAAATGCGCTCCTGGGGCAGGAAAGCTGTTTTCATGCACTAGGTGACACAAAGTGTTTTCCCACTCTGAACAGGTGCATATCACAGTACGATGTTGAAAAGTCGTTTCAGCCGTGCTTATACAGTTAAAATGACAAATATGCTGAAAATGGGTTAAAAGCTCGAAAACATGAAAATCCATGCTTAGAATGTTGTTCCATGTCAGATATGCTCGAATGCACTCATTTCACTCAAAATCAATGTTCCTTGTCAAACGTTTGCTTTATGATCTAAAACGGCGTTACAAACAAGCTAAATGCGCTCCTGGGGCAGGAAAGCTGTTTTCATGCACTCGATGATTCAAAGTGTGTTTTCCCACTCTGAACAGGTGCATATCACAGTACTATGTTGAAAACTCGTTTCAGACGTGCTTATGCAGTTAAAATGACAAATATGCTGAAAATGTATTTAACGCTCGAAGACCCATGCTTAGAATATTGTTCCATGTCAGATATGCTCGAATGCACTCATTTCACTCAAAATCAATGGTCCATGTCAAACGTTTGCTTTATGCTCTAAAACGGCGTTACAAACAAGCTAAATGCGCTCCTGGGGCAGGAAAGCTGTTTTCATGCACTAGGTGACACAAAGTGTTTTCCCACTCTGAACAGGTGCATATCACAGTACGATGTTGAAAAGTCGTTTCAGCCGTGCTTATACAGTTAAAATGACAAATATGCTGAAAATGGGTTAAAAGCTCGAAAACATGAAAATCCATGCTTAGAATGTTGTTCCATGTCAGATATGCTCGAATGCACTCATTTCACTCAAAATCAATGTTCCTTGTCAAACGTTTGCTTTATGATCTAAAACGGCGTTACAAACAAGCTAAATGCGCTCCTGGGGCAGGAAAGCTGTTTTCATGCACTCGATGATTCAAAGTGTGTTTTCCCACTCTGAACAGGTGCATATCACAGTACTATGTTGAAAACTCGTTTCAGACGTGCTTATGCAGTTAAAATGACAAATATGCTGAAAATGTATTTAACGCTCGAAGACCCATGCTTAGAATATTGTTCCATGTCAGATATGCTCGAATGCACTCATTTCACTCAAAATCAATGGTCCATGTCAAACGTTTGCTTTATGCTCTAAAACGGCGTTACAAACAAGCTAAATGCGCTCCTGGGGCAGGAAAGCTGTTTTCATGCACTAGGTGACACAAAGTGTTTTCCCACTCTGAACAGGTGCATATCACAGTACGATGTTGAAAAGTCGTTTCAGCCGTGCTTATACAGTTAAAATGACAAATATGCTGAAAATGGGTTAAAAGCTCGAAAACATGAAAATCCATGCTTAGAATGTTGTTCCATGTCAGATATGCTCGAATGCACTCATTTCACTCAAAATCAATGTTCCTTGTCAAACGTTTGCTTTATGCTCTAAAACGGCGTTACAAACAAGCTAAATGCGCTCCTGGGGCAGGAAAGCTGTTTTCATGCACTAGGTGACACAAAGTGTGTTTTTCCACTCTGAACAGGTGCAAATCACAGTACTATGTTGAAAACTCGTTTTAGGCGTACTTATACAGTTAAAATGACAAATATGCTGAAAATGTATTAAACGCTCGAAAACCCATGCTTAGAATATTGTTCCATGTCAGATATGCTCGAATGTACTCATTTCACTCGAAATCAATGTTCCTTGTCAAACGTTTGCTTTATGCTCTAAAACGGCGTTACAAACAAGCTAAATGCGCTCCTGGGGCAGGAAAGCTGCTTTCATGCACTCGATGATTCAAAGTGTGTTTTCCCACTCTGAACAGGTGCATATCACAATACTATGTTGAAAAGTTGTTTCAGCCGTGATTATACAGTTAAAATGACAAATATGCTGAAAATGGGTTAAAAGCTCGAAAACATGAAAATCCATGCTTAGAATCTTGTTCCATGTCAGATATGCTCGAATGCACTCATTTCACTCAAAATCAATGTTCCTTGTCAAACGTTTGCTTTATGCTCTAAAACGGCGTTACAAACAAGCTAAATGCGCAGGAAAGCTGTTTTCATGCACTCGATGATTCAAAGTGTGTTTTCCCACTCTGAACAGGTGCATATCCCAGTACTATGTTGAAAACTCGTTTCAGGCGTGCTTATACAGTTAAAATGACAAAAATGCTGAAAATGTACTAAACGCTCGTAAGCCCATGATTAGAATGTTGTTCCAAGTCAGATATGGTCGAATGCACTCATTTCACTCAAAATCAATGTTCCTTGTCAAACGTTTGCTTTATGCTCTAAAACGGCGTTACAAACAAGCTAAATGCGCTCCTGGGGCAGGAAAGCTGCTTTCATGCACTCGATGATTCAAAGTGTGTTTTCCCACTCTGAACAGGTGCATATCACAATACTATGTTGAAAAGTTGTTTCAGCCGTGCTTATACAGTTAAAATGACAAATATGCTGAAAATGGGTTAAAAGCTCGAAAACATGAAAATCCATGCTTAGAATGTTGTTCCATGTCAGATATGCTCGAATGCACTCATTTCACTCAAAATCAATGTTCCTTGTCAAACGTTTGCTTTATGCTCTAAAACGGCGTTACAAACAAGCTAAATGCGCTCCTGGGGCAGGAAAGCTGTTTTCATGCACTCGATGATTCAAAGTGTGTTTTCCCACTCTGAACAGGTGCATATCCCAGTACTATGTTGAAAACTCGTTTCAGGCGTGCTTATACAGTTAAAATGACAAAAATGCTGAAAATGTACTAAACGCTCGTAAGCCCATGATTAGAATGTTGTTCCAAGTCAGATATGGTCGAATGCACTCATTTCACTCAAAATCAATGTTCCTTGTCAAACGTTTGCTTTATGCTCTAAAACGGCGTTACAAACAAGCTAAATGCGCTCCTGGGGCAGGAAAGCTGTTTTCATGCACTCGATGATTCAAAGTCCCACTCTGAACAGGTGCATATCACAATACTATGTTGAAAAGTCGTTTCAGCCGTGCTTATACAGTTAAAATGACAAATATGCTGAAAATGGGTTAAAAGCTCGAAAACATGAAAATCCATGCTTAGAATGTTGTTCCATGTCAGATATGCTCGAATGCACTCATTTCACTCAAAATCAATGTTCCTTGTCAAACGTTTGCTTTATGATCTAAAACGGCGTTACAAACAAGCTAAATGCGCTCCTGGGGCAGGAAAGCTGTTTTCATGCACTCGATGATTCAAAGTGTGTTTTCCCACTCTGAACAGGTGCATATCACAGTACTATGTTGAAAACTCGTTTCAGACGTGCTTATACAGTTAAAATGACAAATATGCTGAAAATGTATTTAACGCTCGAAGACCCATGCTTAGAATATTGTTCCATGTCAGATATGCTCGAATGCACTCATTTCACTCAAAATCAATGGTCCATGTCAAACGTTTGCTTTATGCTCTAAAACGGCGTTACAAACAAGCTAAATGCGCTCCTGGGGCAGGAAAGCTGTTTTCATGCACTAGGTGACACAAAGTGTTTTCCCACTCTGAACAGGTGCATATCACAGTACGATGTTGAAAAGTCGTTTCAGCCGTGCTTATACAGTTAAAATGACAAATATGCTGAAAATGGGTTAAAAGCTCGAAAACATGAAAATCCATGCTTAGAATGTTGTTCCATGTCAGATATGCTCGAATGCACTCATTTCACTCAAAATCAATGTTCCTTGTCAAACGTTTGCTTTATGATCTAAAACGGCGTTACAAACAAGCTAAATGCGCTCCTGGGGCAGGAAAGCTGTTTTCATGCACTCGATGATTCAAAGTGTGTTTTCCCACTCTGAACAGGTGCATATCACAGTACTATGGTGAAAACTCGTTTCAGACGTGCTTATGCAGTTAAAATGACAAATATGCTGAAAATGTATTTAACGCTCGAAGACCCATGCTTAGAATATTGTTCCATGTCAGATATGCTCGAATGCACTCATTTCACTCAAAATCAATGGTCCATGTCAAACGTTTGCTTTATGCTCTAAAACGGCGTTACAAACAAGCTAAATGCGCTCCTGGGGCAGGAAAGCTGTTTTCATGCACTAGGTGACACAAAGTGTTTTCCCACTCTGAACAGGTGCATATCACAGTACGATGTTGAAAAGTCGTTTCAGCCGTGCTTATACAGTTAAAATGACAAATATGCTGAAAATGGGTTAAAAGCTCGAAAACATGAAAATCCATGCTTAGAATGTTGTTCCATGTCAGATATGCTCGAATGCACTCATTTCACTCAAAATCAATGTTCCTTGTCAAACGTTTGCTTTATGATCTAAAACGGCGTTACAAACAAGCTAAATGCGCTCCTGGGGCAGGAAAGCTGTTTTCATGCACTCGATGATTCAAAGTGTGTTTTCCCACTCTGAACAGGTGCATATCACAGTACTATGGTGAAAACTCGTTTCAGACGTGCTTATGCAGTTAAAATGACAAATATGCTGAAAATGTATTTAACGCTCGAAGACCCATGCTTAGAATATTGTTCCATGTCAGATATGCTCGAATGCACTCATTTCACTCAAAATCAATGGTCCATGTCAAACGTTTGCTTTATGCTCTAAAACGGCGTTACAAACAAGCTAAATGCGCTCCTGGGGCAGGAAAGCTGTTTTCATGCACTAGGTGACACAAAGTGTTTTCCCACTCTGAACAGGTGCATATCACAGTACGATGTTGAAAAGTCGTTTCAGCCGTGCTTATACAGTTAAAATGACAAATATGCTGAAAATGGGTTAAAAGCTCGAAAACATGAAAATCCATGCTTAGAATGTTGTTCCATGTCAGATATGCTCGAATGCACTCATTTCACTCAAAATCAATGTTCCTTGTCAAACGTTTGCTTTATGCTCTAAAACGGCGTTACAAACAAGCTAAATGCGCTCCTGGGGCAGGAAAGCTGTTTTCATGCACTAGGTGACACAAAGTGTGTTTTTCCACTCTGAACAGGTGCAAATCACAGTACTATGTTGAAAACTCGTTTTAGGCGTACTTATACAGTTAAAATGACAAATATGCTGAAAATGTATTAAACGCTCGAAAACCCATGCTTAGAATATTGTTCCATGTCAGATATGCTCGAATGTACTCATTTCACTCGAAATCAATGTTCCTTGTCAAACGTTTGCTTTATGCTCTAAAACGGCGTTACAAACAAGCTAAATGCGCTCCTGGGGCAGGAAAGCTGCTTTCATGCACTCGATGATTCAAAGTGTGTTTTCCCACTCTGAACAGGTGCATATCACAATACTATGTTGAAAAGTTGTTTCAGCCGTGATTATACAGTTAAAATGACAAATATGCTGAAAATGGGTTAAAAGCTCGAAAACATGAAAATCCATGCTTAGAATCTTGTTCCATGTCAGATATGCTCGAATGCACTCATTTCACTCAAAATCAATGTTCCTTGTCAAACGTTTGCTTTATGCTCTAAAACGGCGTTACAAACAAGCTAAATGCGCAGGAAAGCTGTTTTCATGCACTCGATGATTCAAAGTGTGTTTTCCCACTCTGAACAGGTGCATATCCCAGTACTATGTTGAAAACTCGTTTCAGGCGTGCTTATACAGTTAAAATGACAAAAATGCTGAAAATGTACTAAACGCTCGTAAGCCCATGATTAGAATGTTGTTCCAAGTCAGATATGGTCGAATGCACTCATTTCACTCAAAATCAATGTTCCTTGTCAAACGTTTGCTTTATGCTCTAAAACGGCGTTACAAACAAGCTAAATGCGCTCCTGGGGCAGGAAAGCTGCTTTCATGCACTCGATGATTCAAAGTGTGTTTTCCCACTCTGAACAGGTGCATATCACAATACTATGTTGAAAAGTTGTTTCAGCCGTGCTTATACAGTTAAAATGACAAATATGCTGAAAATGGGTTAAAAGCTCGAAAACATGAAAATCCATGCTTAGAATGTTGTTCCATGTCAGATATGCTCGAATGCACTCATTTCACTCAAAATCAATGTTCCTTGTCAAACGTTTGCTTTATGCTCTAAAACGGCGTTACAAACAAGCTAAATGCGCTCCTGGGGCAGGAAAGCTGTTTTCATGCACTCGATGATTCAAAGTGTGTTTTCCCACTCTGAACAGGTGCATATCCCAGTACTATGTTGAAAACTCGTTTCAGGCGTGCTTATACAGTTAAAATGACAAAAATGCTGAAAATGTACTAAACGCTCGTAAGCCCATGATTAGAATGTTGTTCCAAGTCAGATATGGTCGAATGCACTCATTTCACTCAAAATCAATGTTCCTTGTCAAACGTTTGCTTTATGCTCTAAAACGGCGTTACAAACAAGCTAAATGCGCTCCTGGGGCAGGAAAGCTGTTTTCATGCACTCGATGATTCAAAGTCCCACTCTGAACAGGTGCATATCACAATACTATGTTGAAAAGTCGTTTCAGCCGTGCTTATACAGTTAAAATGACAAATATGCTGAAAATGGGTTAAAAGCTCGAAAACATGAAAATCCATGCTTAGAATGTTGTTCCATGTCAGATATGCTCGAATGCACTCATTTCACTCAAAATCAATGTTCCTTGTCAAACGTTTGCTTTATGATCTAAAACGGCGTTACAAACAAGCTAAATGCGCTCCTGGGGCAGGAAAGCTGTTTTCATGCACTCGATGATTCAAAGTGTGTTTTCCCACTCTGAACAGGTGCATATCACAGTACTATGTTGAAAACTCGTTTCAGACGTGCTTATACAGTTAAAATGACAAATATGCTGAAAATGTATTTAACGCTCGAAGACCCATGCTTAGAATATTGTTCCATGTCAGATATGCTCGAATGCACTCATTTCACTCAAAATCAATGGTCCATGTCAAACGTTTGCTTTATGCTCTAAAACGGCGTTACAAACAAGCTAAATGCGCTCCTGGGGCAGGAAAGCTGTTTTCATGCACTAGGTGACACAAAGTGTTTTCCCACTCTGAACAGGTGCATATCACAGTACGATGTTGAAAAGTCGTTTCAGCCGTGCTTATACAGTTAAAATGACAAATATGCTGAAAATGGGTTAAAAGCTCGAAAACATGAAAATCCATGCTTAGAATGTTGTTCCATGTCAGATATGCTCGAATGCACTCATTTCACTCAAAATCAATGTTCCTTGTCAAACGTTTGCTTTATGATCTAAAACGGCGTTACAAACAAGCTAAATGCGCTCCTGGGGCAGGAAAGCTGTTTTCATGCACTCGATGATTCAAAGTGTGTTTTCCCACTCTGAACAGGTGCATATCACAGTACTATGTTGAAAACTCGTTTCAGACGTGCTTATGCAGTTAAAATGACAAATATGCTGAAAATGTATTTAACGCTCGAAGACCCATGCTTAGAATATTGTTCCATGTCAGATATGCTCGAATGCACTCATTTCACTCAAAATCAATGGTCCATGTCAAACGTTTGCTTTATGCTCTAAAACGGCGTTACAAACAAGCTAAATGCGCTCCTGGGGCAGGAAAGCTGTTTTCATGCACTAGGTGACACAAAGTGTTTTCCCACTCTGAACAGGTGCATATCACAGTACGATGTTGAAAAGTCGTTTCAGCCGTGCTTATACAGTTAAAATGACAAATATGCTGAAAATGGGTTAAAAGCTCGAAAACATGAAAATCCATGCTTAGAATGTTGTTCCATGTCAGATATGCTCGAATGCACTCATTTCACTCAAAATCAATGTTCCTTGTCAAACGTTTGCTTTATGATCTAAAACGGCGTTACAAACAAGCTAAATGCGCTCCTGGGGCAGGAAAGCTGTTTTCATGCACTCGATGATTCAAAGTGTGTTTTCCCACTCTGAACAGGTGCATATCACAGTACTATGTTGAAAACTCGTTTCAGACGTGCTTATGCAGTTAAAATGACAAATATGCTGAAAATGTATTTAACGCTCGAAGACCCATGCTTAGAATATTGTTCCATGTCAGATATGCTCGAATGCACTCATTTCACTCAAAATCAATGGTCCATGTCAAACGTTTGCTTTATGCTCTAAAACGGCGTTACAAACAAGCTAAATGCGCTCCTGGGGCAGGAAAGCTGTTTTCATGCACTAGGTGACACAAAGTGTTTTCCCACTCTGAACAGGTGCATATCACAGTACGATGTTGAAAAGTCGTTTCAGCCGTGCTTATACAGTTAAAATGACAAATATGCTGAAAATGGGTTAAAAGCTCGAAAACATGAAAATCCATGCTTAGAATGTTGTTCCATGTCAGATATGCTCGAATGCACTCATTTCACTCAAAATCAATGTTCCTTGTCAAACGTTTGCTTTATGCTCTAAAACGGCGTTACAAACAAGCTAAATGCGCTCCTGGGGCAGGAAAGCTGTTTTCATGCACTAGGTGACACAAAGTGTGTTTTTCCACTCTGAACAGGTGCAAATCACAGTACTATGTTGAAAACTCGTTTTAGGCGTACTTATACAGTTAAAATGACAAATATGCTGAAAATGTATTAAACGCTCGAAAACCCATGCTTAGAATATTGTTCCATGTCAGATATGCTCGAATGTACTCATTTCACTCGAAATCAATGTTCCTTGTCAAACGTTTGCTTTATGCTCTAAAACGGCGTTACAAACAAGCTAAATGCGCTCCTGGGGCAGGAAAGCTGCTTTCATGCACTCGATGATTCAAAGTGTGTTTTCCCACTCTGAACAGGTGCATATCACAATACTATGTTGAAAAGTTGTTTCAGCCGTGATTATACAGTTAAAATGACAAATATGCTGAAAATGGGTTAAAAGCTCGAAAACATGAAAATCCATGCTTAGAATCTTGTTCCATGTCAGATATGCTCGAATGCACTCATTTCACTCAAAATCAATGTTCCTTGTCAAACGTTTGCTTTATGCTCTAAAACGGCGTTACAAACAAGCTAAATGCGCAGGAAAGCTGTTTTCATGCACTCGATGATTCAAAGTGTGTTTTCCCACTCTGAACAGGTGCATATCCCAGTACTATGTTGAAAACTCGTTTCAGGCGTGCTTATACAGTTAAAATGACAAAAATGCTGAAAATGTACTAAACGCTCGTAAGCCCATGATTAGAATGTTGTTCCAAGTCAGATATGGTCGAATGCACTCATTTCACTCAAAATCAATGTTCCTTGTCAAACGTTTGCTTTATGCTCTAAAACGGCGTTACAAACAAGCTAAATGCGCTCCTGGGGCAGGAAAGCTGCTTTCATGCACTCGATGATTCAAAGTGTGTTTTCCCACTCTGAACAGGTGCATATCACAATACTATGTTGAAAAGTTGTTTCAGCCGTGCTTATACAGTTAAAATGACAAATATGCTGAAAATGGGTTAAAAGCTCGAAAACATGAAAATCCATGCTTAGAATGTTGTTCCATGTCAGATATGCTCGAATGCACTCATTTCACTCAAAATCAATGTTCCTTGTCAAACGTTTGCTTTATGCTCTAAAACGGCGTTACAAACAAGCTAAATGCGCTCCTGGGGCAGGAAAGCTGTTTTCATGCACTCGATGATTCAAAGTGTGTTTTCCCACTCTGAACAGGTGCATATCCCAGTACTATGTTGAAAACTCGTTTCAGGCGTGCTTATACAGTTAAAATGACAAAAATGCTGAAAATGTACTAAACGCTCGTAAGCCCATGATTAGAATGTTGTTCCAAGTCAGATATGGTCGAATGCACTCATTTCACTCAAAATCAATGTTCCTTGTCAAACGTTTGCTTTATGCTCTAAAACGGCGTTACAAACAAGCTAAATGCGCTCCTGGGGCAGGAAAGCTGTTTTCATGCACTCGATGATTCAAAGTCCCACTCTGAACAGGTGCATATCACAATACTATGTTGAAAAGTCGTTTCAGCCGTGCTTATACAGTTAAAATGACAAATATGCTGAAAATGGGTTAAAAGCTCGAAAACATGAAAATCCATGCTTAGAATGTTGTTCCATGTCAGATATGCTCGAATGCACTCATTTCACTCAAAATCAATGTTCCTTGTCAAACGTTTGCTTTATGATCTAAGACGGCGTTACAAACAAGCTAAATGCGCTCCTGGGGCAGGAAAGCTGTTTTCATGCACTCGATGATTCAAAGTGTGTTTTCCCACTCTGAACAGGTGCATATCACAGTACTATGTTGAAAACTCGTTTCAGACGTGCTTATACAGTTAAAATGACAAATATGCTGAAAATGTATTTAACGCTCGAAGACCCATGCTTAGAATATTGTTCCATGTCAGATATGCTCGAATGCACTCATTTCACTCAAAATCAATGGTCCATGTCAAACGTTTGCTTTATGCTCTAAAACGGCGTTACAAACAAGCTAAATGCGCTCCTGGGGCAGGAAAGCTGTTTTCATGCACTAGGTGACACAAAGTGTTTTCCCACTCTGAACAGGTGCATATCACAGTACGATGTTGAAAAGTCGTTTCAGCCGTGCTTATACAGTTAAAATGACAAATATGCTGAAAATGGGTTAAAAGCTCGAAAACATGAAAATCCATGCTTAGAATGTTGTTCCATGTCAGATATGCTCGAATGCACTCATTTCACTCAAAATCAATGTTCCTTGTCAAACGTTTGCTTTATGATCTAAAACGGCGTTACAAACAAGCTAAATGCGCTCCTGGGGCAGGAAAGCTGTTTTCATGCACTCGATGATTCAAAGTGTGTTTTCCCACTCTGAACAGGTGCATATCACAGTACTATGTTGAAAACTCGTTTCAGACGTGCTTATGCAGTTAAAATGACAAATATGCTGAAAATGTATTTAACGCTCGAAGACCCATGCTTAGAATATTGTTCCATGTCAGATATGCTCGAATGCACTCATTTCACTCAAAATCAATGGTCCATGTCAAACGTTTGCTTTATGCTCTAAAACGGCGTTACAAACAAGCTAAATGCGCTCCTGGGGCAGGAAAGCTGTTTTCATGCACTAGGTGACACAAAGTGTTTTCCCACTCTGAACAGGTGCATATCACAGTACGATGTTGAAAAGTCGTTTCAGCCGTGCTTATACAGTTAAAATGACAAATATGCTGAAAATGGGTTAAAAGCTCGAAAACATGAAAATCCATGCTTAGAATGTTGTTCCATGTCAGATATGCTCGAATGCACTCATTTCACTCAAAATCAATGTTCCTTGTCAAACGTCTGCTTTATGCTCTAAAACGGCGTTACAAACAAGCTAAATGCGCTCCTGGGGCAGGAAAGCTGTTTTCATGCACTAGGTGACACAAAGTGTGTTTTTCCACTCTGAACAGGTGCAAATCACAGTACTATGTTGAAAACTCGTTTTAGGCGTACTTATACAGTTAAAATGACAAATATGCTGAAAATGTATTAAACGCTCGAAAACCCATGCTTAGAATATTGTTCCATGTCAGATATGCTCGAATGTACTCATTTCACTCGAAATCAATGTTCCTTGTCAAACGTTTGCTTTATGCTCTAAAACGGCGTTACAAACAAGCTAAATGCGCTCCTGGGGCAGGAAAGCTGTTTTCATGCACTAGGTGACACAAAGTGTGTTTTCCCACTCTGAACAGGTGCATATCACAATACTATGTTGAAAAGTTGTTTCAGCCGTGATTATACAGTTAAAATGACAAATATGCTGAAAATGGGTTAAAAGCTCGAAAACATGAAAATCCATGCTTAGAATCTTGTTCCATGTCAGATATGCTCGAATGCACTCATTTCACTCAAAATCAATGTTCCTTGTCAAACGTTTGCTTTATGCTCTAAAACGGCGTTACAAACAAGCTAAATGCGCTCCTGGGGCAGGAAAGCTGTTTTCATGCACTCGATGATTCAAAGTGTGTTTTCCCACTCTGAACAGGTGCATATCCCAGTACTATGTTGAAAACTCGTTTCAGGCGTGCTTATACAGTTAAAATGACAAAAATGCTGAAAATGTACTAAACGCTCGTAAGCCCATGATTAGAATGTTGTTCCAAGTCAGATATGGTCGAATGCACTCATTTCACTCAAAATCAATGTTCCTTGTCAAACGTTTGCTTTATGCTCTAAAACGGCGTTACAAACAAGCTAAATGCGCTCCTGGGGCAGGAAAGCTGCTTTCATGCACTCGATGATTCAAAGTGTGTTTTCCCACTCTGAACAGGTGCATATCACAATACTATGTTGAAAAGTTGTTTCAGCCGTGCTTATACAGTTAAAATGACAAATATGCTGAAAATGGGTTAAAAGCTCGAAAACATGAAAATCCATGCTTAGAATGTTGTTCCATGTCAGATATGCTCGAATGCACTCATTTCACTCAAAATCAATGTTCCTTGTCAAACGTTTGCTTTATGCTCTAAAACGGCGTTACAAACAAGCTAAATGCGCTCCTGGGGCAGGAAAGCTGTTTTCATGCACTCGATGATTCAAAGTGTGTTTTCCCACTCTGAACAGGTGCATATCACAGTACTATGTTGAAAACTCGTTTTAGGCGTGCTTATACAGTTAAAATGACAAATATGCTGAAAATGTATTAAACGCTCGAAAACCCATGCTTAGAATATTGTTCCATGTCAGATATGCTCGAATGTACTCATTTCACTCAAAATCAATGTTCCTTGTCAACCGTTTGCTTTATGCTCTAAAACGGCGTTACAAACAAGCTGAATGCGCTCCTGGGGCAGGAAAGCTGCTTTCATGCACTCGATAACACAAAGTGTGTTTTCCCACTCTGAACATGTGCATATCACAGTACTTTATTGAAAACTCGTTTCAGACGTGCTTATACAGTTAAAATGACAAATATGCTGAAAATGTATTTAACGCTCGTAGACCCATGCTTAGAATATTGTTCCATGTCAGATATGCTCGAATGCACTCATTTCACTCAAAATCAATGTTCCTTGTCAAACGTTTGCTTTATGCTCTAAAACGGCGTTACAAACAAGCTAAATGCGCTCCTGGGGCAGGAAAGCTGTTTTCATGCACTCGATGATTCAAAGTGTGTTTTCCCACTCTGAACAGGTGCATATCCCAGTACTATGTTGAAAACTCGTTTCAGGCGTGCTTATACAGTTAAAATGACAAAAATGCTGAAAATGTACTAAACGCTCGTAAGCCCATGATTAGAATGTTGTTCCAAGTCAGATATGGTCGAATGCACTCATTTCACTCAAAATCAATGTTCCTTGTCAAACGTTTGCTTTATGCTCTAAAACGGCGTTACAAACAAGCTGAATGCGCTCCTGGGGCAGGAAAGCTGCTTTCATGCACTCGATAACACAAAGTGTGTTTTCCCACTCTGAACATGTGCATATCACAGTACTTTATTGAAAACTCGTTTCAGACGTGCTTATACAGTTAAAATGACAAATATGCTGAAAATGTATTTAACGCTCGTAGACCCATGCTTAGAATATTGTTCCATGTCAGATATGCTCGAATGCACTCATTTCACTCAAAATCAATGTTCCTTGTCAAACGTTTGCTTTATGCTCTAAAACGGCGTTACAAACAAGCTAAATGCGCTCCTGGGGCAGGAAAGCTGTTTTCATGCACTCGATGATTCAAAGTGTGTTTTCCCACTCTGAACAGGTGCATATCCCAGTACTATGTTGAAAACTCGTTTCAGGCGTGCTTATACAGTTAAAATGACAAAAATGCTGAAAATGTACTAAACGCTCGTAAGCCCATGATTAGAATGTTGTTCCAAGTCAGATATGGTCGAATGCACTCATTTCACTCAAAATCAATGTTCCTTGTCAAACGTTTGCTTTATGCTCTAAAACGGCGTTACAAACAAGCTAAATGCGCTCCTGGGGCAGGAAAGCTGTTTTCATGCACTCGATGATTCAAAGTGTGTTTTCCCACTCTGAACAGGTGCATATCCCAGTACTATGTTGAAAACTCGTTTCAGGCGTGCTTATACAGTTAAAATGACAAAAATGCTGAAAATGTACTAAACGCTCGTAAGCCCATGATTAGAATGTTGTTCCAAGTCAGATATGGTCGAATGCACTCATTTCACTCAAAATCAATGTTCCTTGTCAAACGTTTGCTTTATGCTCTAAAACGGCGTTACAAACAAGCTAAATGCGCTCCTGGGGCAGGAAAGCTGCTTTCATGCACTCGATGATTCAAAGTGTGTTTTCCCACTCTGAACAGGTGCATATCACAATACTATGTTGAAAAGTTGTTTCAGCCGTGATTATACAGTTAAAATGACAAATATGCTGAAAATGGGTTAAAAGCTCGAAAACATGAAAATCCATGCTTAGAATCTTGTTCCATGTCAGATATGCTCGAATGCACTCATTTCACTCAAAATCAATGTTCCTTGTCAAACGTTTGCTTTATGCTCTAAAACGGCGTTACAAACAAGCTAAATGCGCAGGAAAGCTGTTTTCATGCACTCGATGATTCAAAGTGTGTTTTCCCACTCTGAACAGGTGCATATCCCAGTACTATGTTGAAAACTCGTTTCAGGCGTGCTTATACAGTTAAAATGACAAAAATGCTGAAAATGTACTAAACGCTCGTAAGCCCATGATTAGAATGTTGTTCCAAGTCAGATATGGTCGAATGCACTCATTTCACTCAAAATCAATATTCCTTGTCAAACGTTTGCTTTATGCTCTAAAACGGCGTTACAAACAAGCTAAATGCGCTCCTGGGGCAGGAAAGCTGCTTTCATGCACTCGATGATTCAAAGTGTGTTTTCCCACTCTGAACAGGTGCATATCACAATACTATGTTGAAAAGTTGTTTCAGCCGTGATTATACAGTTAAAATGACAAATATGCTGAAAATGGGTTAAAAGCTCGAAAACATGAAAATCCATGCTTAGAATGTTGTTCCATGTCAGATATGCTCGAATGCACTCATTTCACTCAAAATCAATGTTCCTTGTCAAACGTTTGCTTTATGCTCTAAAACGGCGTTACAAACAAGCTAAATGCGCTCCTGGGGCAGTAAAGCTGTTTTCATGCACTCGATGATTCAAAGTGTGTTTTCCCACTCTGAACAGGTGCATATCCCAGTACTATGTTGAAAACTCGTTTCAGGCGTGCTTATACAGTTAAAATGACAAAAATGCTGAAAATGTACTAAACGCTCGTAAGCCCATGATTAGAATGTTGTTCCAAGTCAGATATGGTCGAATGCACTCATTTCACTCAAAATCAATGTTCCTTGTCAAACGTTTGCTTTATGCTCTAAAACGGCGTTACAAACAAGCTAAATGCGCTCCTGGGGCAGGAAAGCTGTTTTCATGCACTCGATGATTCAAAGTCCCACTCTGAACAGGTGCATATCACAATACTATGTTGAAAAGTCGTTTCAGCCGTGCTTATACAGTTAAAATGACAAATATGCTGAAAATGGGTTAAAAGCTCGAAAACATGAAAATCCAGTCTTAGAATGTTGTTCCATGTCAGATATGCTCGAATGCACTCATTTCACTCAAAATCAATGTTCCTTGTCAAACGTTTGCTTTATGATCTAAAACGGCGTTACAAACAAGCTAAATGCGCTCCTGGGGCAGGAAAGCTGTTTTCATGCACTCGATGATTCAAAGTGTGTTTTCCCACTCTGAACAGGTGCATATCCCAGTACTATGTTGAAAACTCGTTTCAGGCGTGCTTATACAGTTAAAATGACAAATATGCTGAAAATGTATTTAACGCTCGAAGACCCATGCTTAGAATATTGTTCCATGTCAGATATGCTCGAATGCACTCATTTCCCTCAAAATCAATGGTCCATGTCAAACGTTTGCTTTATGCTCTAAAACGGCGTTACAAACAAGCTAAATGCGCTCCTGGGGCAGGAAAGCTGTTTTCATGCACTAGGTGACACAAAGTGTTTTCCCACTCTGAACAGGTGCATATCACAGTACGATGTTGAAAAATCGTTTCAGCCGTGCTTATACAGTTAAAATGACAAATATGCTGAAAATGGGTTAAAAGCTCGAAAACATGAAAATCCATGCTTAGAATGTTGTTCCATGTCAGATATGCTCGAATGCACTCATTTCACTCAAAATCAATGTTCCTTGTCAAACGTTTGCTTTATGCTCTAAAACGGCGTTACAAACAAGCTAAATGCGCTCCTGGGGCAGGAAAGCTGTTTTCATGCACTCGATGATTCAAAGTGTGTTTTCCCACTCTGAACAGGTGCATATCACAGTACTATGTTGAAAACTCGTTTTAGGCGTGCTTATACAGTTAAAATGACAAATATGCTGAAAATGTATTAAACGCTCGAAAACCCATGCTTAGAATATTGTTCCATGTCAGATATGCTCGAATGTACTCATTTCACTCAAAATCAATGTTCCTTGTCAACCGTTTGCTTTATGCTCTAAAACGGCGTTACAAACAAGCTGAATGCGCTCCTGGGGCAGGAAAGCTGCTTTCATGCACTCGATAACACAAAGTGTGTTTTCCCACTCTGAACATGTGCATATCACAGTACTTTATTGAAAACTCGTTTCAGACGTGCTTATACAGTTAAAATGACAAATATGCTGAAAATGTATTTAACGCTCGTAGACCCATGCTTAGAATATTGTTCCATGTCAGATATGCTCGAATGCACTCATTTCACTCAAAATCAATGTTCCTTGTCAAACGTTTGCTTTATGCTCTAAAACGGCGTTACAAACAAGCTAAATGCGCTCCTGGGGCAGGAAAGCTGTTTTCATGCACTCGATGATTCAAAGTGTGTTTTCCCACTCTGAACAGGTGCATATCCCAGTACTATGTTGAAAACTCGTTTCAGGCGTGCTTATACAGTTAAAATGACAAATATGCTGAAAATGTATTAAACGCTCGAAAACCCATGCTTAGAATATTGTTCCATGTCAGATATGCTCGAATGTACTCATTTCACTCAAAATCAATGTTCCTTGTCAACCGTTTGCTTTATGCTCTAAAACGGCGTTACAAACAAGCTAAATGCGCTCCTGGGGCAGGAAAGCTGTTTTCATGCACTCGATGATTCAAAGTGTGTTTTCCCACTCTGAACAGGTGCATATCCCAGTACTATGTTGAAAACTCGTTTCAGGCGTGCTTATACAGTTAAAATGACAAAAATGCTGAAAATGTACTAAACGCTCGTAAGCCCATGATTAGAATGTTGTTCCAAGTCAGATATGGTCGAATGCACTCATTTCACTCAAAATCAATGTTCCTTGTCAAACGTTTGCTTTATGCTCTAAAACGGCGTTACAAACAAGCTAAATGCGCTCCTGGGGCAGGAAAGCTGCTTTCATGCACTCGATGATTCAAAGTGTGTTTTCCCACTCTGAACAGGTGCATATCACAATACTATGTTGAAAAGTTGTTTCAGCCGTGATTATACAGTTAAAATGACAAATATGCTGAAAATGGGTTAAAATCTCGAAAACATGAAAATCCATGCTTAGAATCTTGTTCCATGTCAGATATGCTCGAATGCACTCATTTCACTCAAAATCAATGTTCCTTGTCAAACGTTTGCTTTATGCTCTAAAACGGCGTTACAAACAAGCTAAATGCGCAGGAAAGCTGTTTTCATGCACTCGATGATTCAAAGTGTGTTTTCCCACTCTGAACAGGTGCATATCCCAGTACTATGTTGAAAACTCGTTTCAGGCGTGCTTATACAGTTAAAATGACAAAAATGCTGAAAATGTACTAAACGCTCGTAAGCCCATGATTAGAATGTTGTTCCAAGTCAGATATGGTCGAATGCACTCATTTCACTCAAAATCAATGTTCCTTGTCAAACGTTTGCTTTATGCTCTAAAACGGCGTTACAAACAAGCTAAATGCGCTCCTGGGGCAGGAAAGCTGCTTTCATGCACTCGATGATTCAAAGTGTGTTTTCCCACTCTGAACAGGTGCATATCACAATACTATGTTGAAAAGTTGTTTCAGCCGTGATTATACAGTTAAAATGACAAATATGCTGAAAATGGGTTAAAAGCTCGAAAACATGAAAATCCATGCTTAGAATGTTGTTCCATGTCAGATATGCTCGAATGCACTCATTTCACTCAAAATCAATGTTCCTTGTCAAACGTTTGCTTTATGCTCTAAAACGGCGTTACAAACAAGCTAAATGCGCTCCTGGGGCAGGAAAGCTGTTTTCATGCACTCGATGATTCAAAGTGTGTTTTCCCACTCTGAACAGGTGCATATCCCAGTACTATGTTGAAAACTCGTTTCAGGCGTGCTTATACAGTTAAAATGACAAAAATGCTGAAAATGTACTAAACGCTCGTAAGCCCATGATTAGAATGTTGTTCCAAGTCAGATATGGTCGAATGCACTCATTTCACTCAAAATCAATGTTCCTTGTCAAACGTTTGCTTTATGCTCTAAAACGGCGTTACAAACAAGCTAAATGCGCTCCTGGGGCAGGAAAGCTGTTTTCATGCACTCGATGATTCAAAGTCCCACTCTGAACAGGTGCATATCACAATACTATGTTGAAAAGTCGTTTCAGCCGTGCTTATACAGTTAAAATGACAAATATGCTGAAAATGGGTTAAAAGCTCGAAAACATGAAAATCCATGCTTAGAATGTTGTTCCATGTCAGATATGCTCGAATGCACTCATTTCACTCAAAATCAATGTTCCTTGTCAAACGTTTGCTTTATGATCTAAAACGGCGTTACAAACAAGCTAAATGCGCTCCTGGGGCAGGAAAGCTGTTTTCATGCACTCGATGATTCAAAGTGTGTTTTCCCACTCTGAACAGGTGCATATCACAGTACTATGTTGAAAACTCGTTTCAGACGTGCTTATACAGTTAAAATGACAAATATGCTGAAAATGTATTTAACGCTCGAAGACCCATGCTTAGAATATTGTTCCATGTCAGATATGCTCGAATGCACTCATTTCACTCAAAATCAATGGTCCATGTCAAACGTTTGCTTTATGCTCTAAAACGGCGTTACAAACAAGCTAAATGCGCTCCTGGGGCAGGAAAGCTGTTTTCATGCACTAGGTGACACAAAGTGTTTTCCCACTCTGAACAGGTGCATATCACAGTACGATGTTGAAAAGTCGTTTCAGCCGTGCTTATACAGTTAAAATGACAAATATGCTGAAAATGGGTTAAAAGCTCGAAAACATGAAAATCCATGCTTAGAATGTTGTTCCATGTCAGATATGCTCGAATGCACTCATTTCACTCAAAATCAATGTTCCTTGTCAAACGTTTGCTTTATGATCTAAAACGGCGTTACAAACAAGCTAAATGCGCTCCTGGGGCAGGAAAGCTGTTTTCATGCACTCGATGATTCAAAGTGTGTTTTCCCACTCTGAACAGGTGCATATCACAGTACTATGTTGAAAACTCGTTTCAGACGTGCTTATGCAGTTAAAATGACAAATATGCTGAAAATGTATTTAACGCTCGAAGACCCATGCTTAGAATATTGTTCCATGTCAGATATGCTCGAATGCACTCATTTCACTCAAAATCAATGGTCCATGTCAAACGTTTGCTTTATGCTCTAAAACGGCGTTACAAACAAGCTAAATGCGCTCCTGGGGCAGGAAAGCTGTTTTCATGCACTAGGTGACACAAAGTGTTTTCCCACTCTGAACAGGTGCATATCACAGTACGATGTTGAAAAGTCGTTTCAGCCGTGCTTATACAGTTAAAATGACAAATATGCTGAAAATGGGTTAAAAGCTCGAAAACATGAAAATCCATGCTTAGAATGTTGTTCCATGTCAGATATGCTCGAATGCACTCATTTCACTCAAAATCAATGTTCCTTGTCAAACGTTTGCTTTATGCTCTAAAACGGCGTTACAAACAAGCTAAATGCGCTCCTGGGGCAGGAAAGCTGTTTTCATGCACTAGGTGACACAAAGTGTGTTTTTCCACTCTGAACAGGTGCAAATCACAGTACTATGTTGAAAACTCGTTTTAGGCGTACTTATACAGTTAAAATGACAAATATGCTGAAAATGTATTAAACGCTCGAAAACCCATGCTTAGAATATTGTTCCATGTCAGATATGCTCGAATGTACTCATTTCACTCGAAATCAATGTTCCTTGTCAAACGTTTGCTTTATGCTCTAAAACGGCGTTACAAACAAGCTAAATGCGCTCCTGGGGCAGGAAAGCTGTTTTCATGCACTAGGTGACACAAAGTGTGTTTTCCCACTCTGAACAGGTGCATATCACAATACTATGTTGAAAAGTTGTTTCAGCCGTGATTATACAGTTAAAATGACAAATATGCTGAAAATGGGTTAAAAGCTCGAAAACATGAAAATCCATGCTTAGAATCTTGTTCCATGTCAGATATGCTCGAATGCACTCATTTCACTCAAAATCAATGTTCCTTGTCAAACGTTTGCTTTATGCTCTAAAACGGCGTTACAAACAAGCTAAATGCGCTCCTGGGGCAGGAAAGCTGTTTTCATGCACTCGATGATTCAAAGTGTGTTTTCCCACTCTGAACAGGTGCATATCCCAGTACTATGTTGAAAACTCGTTTCAGGCGTGCTTATACAGTTAAAATGACAAAAATGCTGAAAATGTACTAAACGCTCGTAAGCCCATGATTAGAATGTTGTTCCAAGTCAGATATGGTCGAATGCACTCATTTCACTCAAAATCAATGTTCCTTGTCAAACGTTTGCTTTATGCTCTAAAACGGCGTTACAAACAAGCTAAATGCGCTCCTGGGGCAGGAAAGCTGTTTTCATGCACTCGATGATTCAAAGTCCCACTCTGAACAGGTGCATATCACAATACTATGTTGAAAAGTCGTTTCAGCCGTGCTTATACAGTTAAAATGACAAATATGCTGAAAATGGGTTAAAAGCTCGAAAACATGAAAATCCAGGCTTAGAATGTTGTTCCATGTCAGATATGCTCGAATGCACTCATTTCACTCAAAATCAATGTTCCTTGTCAAACGTTTGCTTTATGATCTAAAACGGCGTTACAAACAAGCTAAATGCGCTCCTGGGGCAGGAAAGCTGTTTTCATGCACTCGATGATTCAAAGTGTGTTTTCCCACTCTGAACAGGTGCATATCCCAGTACTATGTTGAAAACTCGTTTCAGGCGTGCTTATACAGTTAAAATGACAAATATGCTGAAAATGTATTTAACGCTCGAAGACCCATGCTTAGAATATTGTTCCATGTCAGATATGCTCGAATGCACTCATTTCCCTCAAAATCAATGGTCCATGTCAAACGTTTGCTTTATGCTCTAAAACGGCGTTACAAACAAGCTAAATGCGCTCCTGGGGCAGGAAAGCTGTTTTCATGCACTAGGTGACACAAAGTGTTTTCCCACTCTGAACAGGTGCATATCACAGTACGATGTTGAAAAATCGTTTCAGCCGTGCTTATACAGTTAAAATGACAAATATGCTGAAAATGGGTTAAAAGCTCGAAAACATGAAAATCCATGCTTAGAATGTTGTTCCATGTCAGATATGCTCGAATGCACTCATTTCACTCAAAATCAATGTTCCTTGTCAAACGTTTGCTTTATGCTCTAAAACGGCGTTACAAACAAGCTAAATGCGCTCCTGGGGCAGGAAAGCTGTTTTCATGCACTCGATGATTCAAAGTGTGTTTTCCCACTCTGAACAGGTGCATATCACAGTACTATGTTGAAAACTCGTTTTAGGCGTGCTTATACAGTTAAAATGACAAATATGCTGAAAATGTATTAAACGCTCGAAAACCCATGCTTAGAATATTGTTCCATGTCAGATATGCTCGAATGTACTCATTTCACTCAAAATCAATGTTCCTTGTCAACCGTTTGCTTTATGCTCTAAAACGGCGTTACAAACAAGCTGAATGCGCTCCTGGGGCAGGAAAGCTGCTTTCATGCACTCGATAACACAAAGTGTGTTTTCCCACTCTGAACATGTGCATATCACAGTACTTTATTGAAAACTCGTTTCAGACGTGCTTATACAGTTAAAATGACAAATATGCTGAAAATGTATTTAACGCTCGTAGACCCATGCTTAGAATATTGTTCCATGTCAGATATGCTCGAATGCACTCATTTCACTCAAAATCAATGTTCCTTGTCAAACGTTTGCTTTATGCTCTAAAACGGCGTTACAAACAAGCTAAATGCGCTCCTGGGGCAGGAAAGCTGTTTTCATGCACTCGATGATTCAAAGTGTGTTTTCCCACTCTGAACAGGTGCATATCCCAGTACTATGTTGAAAACTCGTTTCAGGCGTGCTTATACAGTTAAAATGACAAATATGCTGAAAATGTATTAAACGCTCGAAAACCCATGCTTAGAATATTGTTCCATGTCAGATATGCTCGAATGTACTCATTTCACTCAAAATCAATGTTCCTTGTCAACCGTTTGCTTTATGCTCTAAAACGGCGTTACAAACAAGCTAAATGCGCTCCTGGGGCAGGAAAGCTGTTTTCATGCACTCGATGATTCAAAGTGTGTTTTCCCACTCTGAACAGGTGCATATCCCAGTACTATGTTGAAAACTCGTTTCAGGCGTGCTTATACAGTTAAAATGACAAAAATGCTGAAAATGTACTAAACGCTCGTAAGCCCATGATTAGAATGTTGTTCCAAGTCAGATATGGTCGAATGCACTCATTTCACTCAAAATCAATGTTCCTTGTCAAACGTTTGCTTTATGCTCTAAAACGGCGTTACAAACAAGCTAAATGCGCTCCTGGGGCAGGAAAGCTGCTTTCATGCACTCGATGATTCAAAGTGTGTTTTCCCACTCTGAACAGGTGCATATCACAATACTATGTTGAAAAGTTGTTTCAGCCGTGATTATACAGTTAAAATGACAAATATGCTGAAAATGGGTTAAAAGCTCGAAAACATGAAAATCCATGCTTAGAATCTTGTTCCATGTCAGATATGCTCGAATGCACTCATTTCACTCAAAATCAATGTTCCTTGTCAAACGTTTGCTTTATGCTCTAAAACGGCGTTACAAACAAGCTAAATGCGCAGGAAAGCTGTTTTCATGCACTCGATGATTCAAAGTGTGTTTTCCCACTCTGAACAGGTGCATATCCCAGTACTATGTTGAAAACTCGTTTCAGGCGTGCTTATACAGTTAAAATGACAAAAATGCTGAAAATGTACTAAACGCTCGTAAGCCCATGATTAGAATGTTGTTCCAAGTCAGATATGGTCGAATGCACTCATTTCACTCAAAATCAATGTTCCTTGTCAAACGTTTGCTTTATGCTCTAAAACGGCGTTACAAACAAGCTAAATGCGCTCCTGGGGCAGGAAAGCTGCTTTCATGCACTCGATGATTCAAAGTGTGTTTTCCCACTCTGAACAGGTGCATATCACAATACTATGTTGAAAAGTTGTTTCAGCCGTGATTATACAGTTAAAATGACAAATATGCTGAAAATGGGTTAAAAGCTCGAAAACATGAAAATCCATGCTTAGAATGTTGTTCCATGTCAGATATGCTCGAATGCACTCATTTCACTCAAAATCAATGTTCCTTGTCAAACGTTTGCTTTATGCTCTAAAACGGCGTTACAAACAAGCTAAATGCGCTCCTGGGGCAGGAAAGCTGTTTTCATGCACTCGATGATTCAAAGTGTGTTTTCCCACTCTGAACAGGTGCATATCCCAGTACTATGTTGAAAACTCGTTTCAGGCGTGCTTATACAGTTAAAATGACAAAAATGCTGAAAATGTACTAAACGCTCGTAAGCCCATGATTAGAATGTTGTTCCAAGTCAGATATGGTCGAATGCACTCATTTCACTCAAAATCAATGTTCCTTGTCAAACGTTTGCTTTATGCTCTAAAACGGCGTTACAAACAAGCTAAATGCGCTCCTGGGGCAGGAAAGCTGTTTTCATGCACTCGATGATTCAAAGTCCCACTCTGAACAGGTGCATATCACAATACTATGTTGAAAAGTCGTTTCAGCCGTGCTTATACAGTTAAAATGACAAATATGCTGAAAATGGGTTAAAAGCTCGAAAACATGAAAATCCATGCTTAGAATGTTGTTCCATGTCAGATATGCTCGAATGCACTCATTTCACTCAAAATCAATGTTCCTTGTCAAACGTTTGCTTTATGATCTAAAACGGCGTTACAAACAAGCTAAATGCGCTCCTGGGGCAGGAAAGCTGTTTTCATGCACTCGATGATTCAAAGTGTGTTTTCCCACTCTGAACAGGTGCATATCACAGTACTATGTTGAAAACTCGTTTCAGACGTGCTTATACAGTTAAAATGACAAATATGCTGAAAATGTATTTAACGCTCGAAGACCCATGCTTAGAATATTGTTCCATGTCAGATATGCTCGAATGCACTCATTTCACTCAAAATCAATGGTCCATGTCAAACGTTTGCTTTATGCTCTAAAACGGCGTTACAAACAAGCTAAATGCGCTCCTGGGGCAGGAAAGCTGTTTTCATGCACTAGGTGACACAAAGTGTTTTCCCACTCTGAACAGGTGCATATCACAGTACGATGTTGAAAAGTCGTTTCAGCCGTGCTTATACAGTTAAAATGACAAATATGCTGAAAATGGGTTAAAAGCTCGAAAACATGAAAATCCATGCTGAGAATGTTGTTCCATGTCAGATATGCTCGAATGCACTCATTTCACTCAAAATCAATGTTCCTTGTCAAACGTTTGCTTTATGATCTAAAACGGCGTTACAAACAAGCTAAATGCGCTCCTGGGGCAGGAAAGCTGTTTTCATGCACTCGATGATTCAAAGTGTGTTTTCCCACTCTGAACAGGTGCATATCACAGTACTATGTTGAAAACTCGTTTCAGACGTGCTTATGCAGTTAAAATGACAAATATGCTGAAAATGTATTTAACGCTCGAAGACCCATGCTTAGAATATTGTTCCATGTCAGATATGCTCGAATGCACTCATTTCACTCAAAATCAATGGTCCATGTCAAACGTTTGCTTTATGCTCTAAAACGGCGTTACAAACAAGCTAAATGCGCTCCTGGGGCAGGAAAGCTGTTTTCATGCACTAGGTGACACAAAGTGTTTTCCCACTCTGAACAGGTGCATATCACAGTACGATGTTGAAAAGTCGTTTCAGCCGTGCTTATACAGTTAAAATGACAAATATGCTGAAAATGGGTTAAAAGCTCGAAAACATGAAAATCCATGCTTAGAATGTTGTTCCATGTCAGATATGCTCGAATGCACTCATTTCACTCAAAATCAATGTTCCTTGTCAAACGTTTGCTTTATGCTCTAAAACGGCGTTACAAACAAGCTAAATGCGCTCCTGGGGCAGGAAAGCTGTTTTCATGCACTAGGTGACACAAAGTGTGTTTTTCCACTCTGAACAGGTGCAAATCACAGTACTATGTTGAAAACTCGTTTTAGGCGTACTTATACAGTTAAAATGACAAATATGCTGAAAATGTATTAAACGCTCGAAAACCCATGCTTAGAATATTGTTCCATGTCAGATATGCTCGAATGTACTCATTTCACTCGAAATCAATGTTCCTTGTCAAACGTTTGCTTTATGCTCTAAAACGGCGTTACAAACAAGCTAAATGCGCTCCTGGGGCAGGAAAGCTGTTTTCATGCACTAGGTGACACAAAGTGTGTTTTCCCACTCTGAACAGGTGCATATCACAATACTATGTTGAAAAGTTGTTTCAGCCGTGATTATACAGTTAAAATGACAAATATGCTGAAAATGGGTTAAAAGCTCGAAAACATGAAAATCCATGCTTAGAATCTTGTTCCATGTCAGATATGCTCGAATGCACTCATTTCACTCAAAATCAATGTTCCTTGTCAAACGTTTGCTTTATGCTCTAAAACGGCGTTACAAACAAGCTAAATGCGCTCCTGGGGCAGGAAAGCTGTTTTCATGCACTCGATGATTCAAAGTGTGTTTTCCCACTCTGAACAGGTGCATATCCCAGTACTATGTTGAAAACTCGTTTCAGGCGTGCTTATACAGTTAAAATGACAAAAATGCTGAAAATGTACTAAACGCTCGTAAGCCCATGATTAGAATGTTGTTCCAAGTCAGATATGGTCGAATGCACTCATTTCACTCAAAATCAATGTTCCTTGTCAAACGTTTGCTTTATGCTCTAAAACGGCGTTACAAACAAGCTAAATGCGCTCCTGGGGCAGGAAAGCTGCTTTCATGCACTCGATGATTCAAAGTGTGTTTTCCCACTCTGAACAGGTGCATATCACAATACTATGTTGAAAAGTTGTTTCAGCCGTGATTATACAGTTAAAATGACAAATATGCTGAAAATGGGTTAAAAGCTCGAAAACATGAAAATCCATGCTTAGAATGTTGTTCCATGTCAGATATGCTCGAATGCACTCATTTCACTCAAAATCAATGTTCCTTGTCAAACGTTTGCTTTATGCTCTAAAACGGCGTTACAAACAAGCTAAATGCGCTCCTGGGGCAGGAAAGCTGTTTTCATGCACTCGATGATTCAAAGTGTGTTTTCCCACTCTGAACAGGTGCATATCCCAGTACTATGTTGAAAACTCGTTTCAGGCGTGCTTATACAGTTAAAATGACAAAAATGCTGAAAATGTACTAAACGCTCGTAAGCCCATGATTAGAATGTTGTTCCAAGTCAGATATGGTCGAATGCACTCATTTCACTCAAAATCAATGTTCCTTGTCAAACGTTTGCTTTATGCTCTAAAACGGCGTTACAAACAAGCTAAATGCGCTCCTGGGGCAGGAAAGCTGTTTTCATGCACTCGATGATTCAAAGTCCCACTCTGAACAGGTGCATATCACAATACTATGTTGAAAAGTCGTTTCAGCCGTGCTTATACAGTTAAAATGACAAATATGCTGAAAATGGGTTAAAAGCTCGAAAACATGAAAATCCATGCTTAGAATGTTGTTCCATGTCAGATATGCTCGAATGCACTCATTTCACTCAAAATCAATGTTCCTTGTCAAACGTTTGCTTTATGATCTAAAACGGCGTTACAAACAAGCTAAATGCGCTCCTGGGGCAGGAAAGCTGTTTTCATGCACTCGATGATTCAAAGTGTGTTTTCCCACTCTGAACAGGTGCATATCACAGTACTATGTTGAAAACTCGTTTCAGACGTGCTTATACAGTTAAAATGACAAATATGCTGAAAATGTATTTAACGCTCGAAGACCCATGCTTAGAATATTGTTCCATGTCAGATATGCTCGAATGCACTCATTTCACTCAAAATCAATGGTCCATGTCAAACGTTTGCTTTATGCTCTAAAACGGCGTTACAAACAAGCTAAATGCGCTCCTGGGGCAGGAAAGCTGTTTTCATGCACTAGGTGACACAAAGTGTTTTCCCACTCTGAACAGGTGCATATCACAGTACGATGTTGAAAAGTCGTTTCAGCCGTGCTTATACAGTTAAAATGACAAATATGCTGAAAATGGGTTAAAAGCTCGAAAACATGAAAATCCATGCTTAGAATGTTGTTCCATGTCAGATATGCTCGAATGCACTCATTTCACTCAAAATCAATGTTCCTTGTCAAACGTTTGCTTTATGATCTAAAACGGCGTTACAAACAAGCTAAATGCGCTCCTGGGGCAGGAAAGCTGCTTTCATGCACTCGATGATTCAAAGTGTGTTTTCCCACTCTGAACAGGTGCATATCACAATACTATGTTGAAAAGTTGTTTCAGCCGTGATTATACAGTTAAAATGACAAATATGCTGAAAATGGGTTAAAAGCTCGAAAACATGAAAATCCATGCTTAGAATGTTGTTCCATGTCAGATATGCTCGAATGCACTCATTTCACTCAAAATCAATGTTCCTTGTCAAACGTTTGCTTTATGCTCTAAAACGGCGTTACAAACAAGCTAAATGCGCTCCTGGGGCAGGAAAGCTGTTTTCATGCACTCGATGATTCAAAGTGTGTTTTCCCACTCTGAACAGGTGCATATCCCAGTACTATGTTGAAAACTCGTTTCAGGCGTGCTTATACAGTTAAAATGACAAAAATGCTGAAAATGTACTAAACGCTCGTAAGCCCATGATTAGAATGTTGTTCCAAGTCAGATATGGTCGAATGCACTCATTTCACTCAAAATCAATGTTCCTTGTCAAACGTTTGCTTTATGCTCTAAAACGGCGTTACAAACAAGCTAAATGCGCTCCTGGGGCAGGAAAGCTGTTTTCATGCACTCGATGATTCAAAGTCCCACTCTGAACAGGTGCATATCACAATACTATGTTGAAAAGTCGTTTCAGCCGTGCTTATACAGTTAAAATGACAAATATGCTGAAAATGGGTTAAAAGCTCGAAAACATGAAAATCCATGCTTAGAATGTTGTTCCATGTCAGATATGCTCGAATGCACTCATTTCACTCAAAATCAATGTTCCTTGTCAAACGTTTGCTTTATGATCTAAAACGGCGTTACAAACAAGCTAAATGCGCTCCTGGGGCAGGAAAGCTGTTTTCATGCACTCGATGATTCAAAGTGTGTTTTCCCACTCTGAACAGGTGCATATCACAGTACTATGTTGAAAACTCGTTTCAGACGTGCTTATACAGTTAAAATGACAAATATGCTGAAAATGTATTTAACGCTCGAAGACCCATGCTTAGAATATTGTTCCATGTCAGATATGCTCGAATGCACTCATTTCACTCAAAATCAATGGTCCATGTCAAACGTTTGCTTTATGCTCTAAAACGGCGTTACAAACAAGCTAAATGCGCTCCTGGGGCAGGAAAGCTGTTTTCATGCACTAGGTGACACAAAGTGTTTTCCCACTCTGAACAGGTGCATATCACAGTACGATGTTGAAAAGTCGTTTCAGCCGTGCTTATACAGTTAAAATGACAAATATGCTGAAAATGGGTTAAAAGCTCGAAAACATGAAAATCCATGCTTAGAATGTTGTTCCATGTCAGATATGCTCGAATGCACTCATTTCACTCAAAATCAATGTTCCTTGTCAAACGTTTGCTTTATGATCTAAAACGGCGTTACAAACAAGCTAAATGCGCTCCTGGGGCAGGAAAGCTGTTTTCATGCACTCGATGATTCAAAGTGTGTTTTCCCACTCTGAACAGGTGCATATCACAGTACTATGTTGAAAACTCGTTTCAGACGTGCTTATGCAGTTAAAATGACAAATATGCTGAAAATGTATTTAACGCTCGAAGACCCATGCTTAGAATATTGTTCCATGTCAGATATGCTCGAATGCACTCATTTCACTCAAAATCAATGGTCCATGTCAAACGTTTGCTTTATGCTCTAAAACGGCGTTACAAACAAGCTAAATGCGCTCCTGGGGCAGGAAAGCTGTTTTCATGCACTAGGTGACACAAAGTGTTTTCCCACTCTGAACAGGTGCATATCACAGTACGATGTTGAAAAGTCGTTTCAGCCGTGCTTATACAGTTAAAATGACAAATATGCTGAAAATGGGTTAAAAGCTCGAAAACATGAAAATCCATGCTTAGAATGTTGTTCCATGTCAGATATGCTCGAATGCACTCATTTCACTCAAAATCAATGTTCCTTGTCAAACGTTTGCTTTATGCTCTAAAACGGCGTTACAAACAAGCTAAATGCGCTCCTGGGGCAGGAAAGCTGTTTTCATGCACTAGGTGACACAAAGTGTGTTTTTCCACTCTGAACAGGTGCAAATCACAGTACTATGTTGAAAACTCGTTTTAGGCGTACTTATACAGTTAAAATGACAAATATGCTGAAAATGTATTAAACGCTCGAAAACCCATGCTTAGAATATTGTTCCATGTCAGATATGCTCGAATGTACTCATTTCACTCGAAATCAATGTTCCTTGTCAAACGTTTGCTTTATGCTCTAAAACGGCGTTACAAACAAGCTAAATGCGCTCCTGGGGCAGGAAAGCTGTTTTCATGCACTAGGTGACACAAAGTGTGTTTTCCCACTCTGAACAGGTGCATATCACAATACTATGTTGAAAAGTTGTTTCAGCCGTGATTATACAGTTAAAATGACAAATATGCTGAAAATGGGTTAAAAGCTCGAAAACATGAAAATCCATGCTTAGAATCTTGTTCCATGTCAGATATGCTCGAATGCACTCATTTCACTCAAAATCAATGTTCCTTGTCAAACGTTTGCTTTATGCTCTAAAACGGCGTTACAAACAAGCTAAATGCGCTCCTGGGGCAGGAAAGCTGTTTTCATGCACTCGATGATTCAAAGTGTGTTTTCCCACTCTGAACAGGTGCATATCCCAGTACTATGTTGAAAACTCGTTTCAGGCGTGCTTATACAGTTAAAATGACAAAAATGCTGAAAATGTACTAAACGCTCGTAAGCCCATGATTAGAATGTTGTTCCAAGTCAGATATGGTCGAATGCACTCATTTCACTCAAAATCAATGTTCCTTGTCAAACGTTTGCTTTATGCTCTAAAACGGCGTTACAAACAAGCTAAATGCGCTCCTGGGGCAGGAAAGCTGCTTTCATGCACTCGATGATTCAAAGTGTGTTTTCCCACTCTGAACAGGTGCATATCACAATACTATGTTGAAAAGTTGTTTCAGCCGTGATTATACAGTTAAAATGACAAATATGCTGAAAATGGGTTAAAAGCTCGAAAACATGAAAATCCATGCTTAGAATGTTGTTCCATGTCAGATATGCTCGAATGCACTCATTTCACTCAAAATCAATGTTCCTTGTCAAACGTTTGCTTTATGCTCTAAAACGGCGTTACAAACAAGCTAAATGCGCTCCTGGGGCAGGAAAGCTGTTTTCATGCACTCGATGATTCAAAGTGTGTTTTCCCACTCTGAACAGGTGCATATCCCAGTACTATGTTGAAAACTCGTTTCAGGCGTGCTTATACAGTTAAAATGACAAAAATGCTGAAAATGTACTAAACGCTCGTAAGCCCATGATTAGAATGTTGTTCCAAGTCAGATATGGTCGAATGCACTCATTTCACTCAAAATCAATGTTCCTTGTCAAACGTTTGCTTTATGCTCTAAAACGGCGTTACAAACAAGCTAAATGCGCTCCTGGGGCAGGAAAGCTGTTTTCATGCACTCGATGATTCAAAGTCCCACTCTGAACAGGTGCATATCACAATACTATGTTGAAAAGTCGTTTCAGCCGTGCTTATACAGTTAAAATGACAAATATGCTGAAAATGGGTTAAAAGCTCGAAAACATGAAAATCCATGCTTAGAATGTTGTTCCATGTCAGATATGCTCGAATGCACTCATTTCACTCAAAATCAATGTTCCTTGTCAAACGTTTGCTTTATGATCTAAAACGGCGTTACAAACAAGCTAAATGCGCTCCTGGGGCAGGAAAGCTGTTTTCATGCACTCGATGATTCAAAGTGTGTTTTCCCACTCTGAACAGGTGCATATCACAGTACTATGTTGAAAACTCGTTTCAGACGTGCTTATACAGTTAAAATGACAAATATGCTGAAAATGTATTTAACGCTCGAAGACCCATGCTTAGAATATTGTTCCATGTCAGATATGCTCGAATGCACTCATTTCACTCAAAATCAATGGTCCATGTCAAACGTTTGCTTTATGCTCTAAAACGGCGTTACAAACAAGCTAAATGCGCTCCTGGGGCAGGAAAGCTGTTTTCATGCACTAGGTGACACAAAGTGTTTTCCCACTCTGAACAGGTGCATATCACAGTACGATGTTGAAAAGTCGTTTCAGCCGTGCTTATACAGTTAAAATGACAAATATGCTGAAAATGGGTTAAAAGCTCGAAAACATGAAAATCCATGCTTAGAATGTTGTTCCATGTCAGATATGCTCGAATGCACTCATTTCACTCAAAATCAATGTTCCTTGTCAAACGTTTGCTTTATGATCTAAAACGGCGTTACAAACAAGCTAAATGCGCTCCTGGGGCAGGAAAGCTGCTTTCATGCACTCGATGATTCAAAGTGTGTTTTCCCACTCTGAACAGGTGCATATCACAATACTATGTTGAAAAGTTGTTTCAGCCGTGATTATACAGTTAAAATGACAAATATGCTGAAAATGGGTTAAAAGCTCGAAAACATGAAAATCCATGCTTAGAATGTTGTTCCATGTCAGATATGCTCGAATGCACTCATTTCACTCAAAATCAATGTTCCTTGTCAAACGTTTGCTTTATGCTCTAAAACGGCGTTACAAACAAGCTAAATGCGCTCCTGGGGCAGGAAAGCTGTTTTCATGCACTCGATGATTCAAAGTGTGTTTTCCCACTCTGAACAGGTGCATATCCCAGTACTATGTTGAAAACTCGTTTCAGGCGTGCTTATACAGTTAAAATGACAAAAATGCTGAAAATGTACTAAACGCTCGTAAGCCCATGATTAGAATGTTGTTCCAAGTCAGATATGGTCGAATGCACTCATTTCACTCAAAATCAATGTTCCTTGTCAAACGTTTGCTTTATGCTCTAAAACGGCGTTACAAACAAGCTAAATGCGCTCCTGGGGCAGGAAAGCTGTTTTCATGCACTCGATGATTCAAAGTCCCACTCTGAACAGGTGCATATCACAATACTATGTTGAAAAGTCGTTTCAGCCGTGCTTATACAGTTAAAATGACAAATATGCTGAAAATGGGTTAAAAGCTCGAAAACATGAAAATCCATGCTTAGAATGTTGTTCCATGTCAGATATGCTCGAATGCACTCATTTCACTCAAAATCAATGTTCCTTGTCAAACGTTTGCTTTATGATCTAAAACGGCGTTACAAACAAGCTAAATGCGCTCCTGGGGCAGGAAAGCTGTTTTCATGCACTCGATGATTCAAAGTGTGTTTTCCCACTCTGAACAGGTGCATATCACAGTACTATGTTGAAAACTCGTTTCAGACGTGCTTATACAGTTAAAATGACAAATATGCTGAAAATGTATTTAACGCTCGAAGACCCATGCTTAGAATATTGTTCCATGTCAGATATGCTCGAATGCACTCATTTCACTCAAAATCAATGGTCCATGTCAAACGTTTGCTTTATGCTCTAAAACGGCGTTACAAACAAGCTAAATGCGCTCCTGGGGCAGGAAAGCTGTTTTCATGCACTAGGTGACACAAAGTGTTTTCCCACTCTGAACAGGTGCATATCACAGTACGATGTTGAAAAGTCGTTTCAGCCGTGCTTATACAGTTAAAATGACAAATATGCTGAAAATGGGTTAAAAGCTCGAAAACATGAAAATCCATGCTTAGAATGTTGTTCCATGTCAGATATGCTCGAATGCACTCATTTCACTCAAAATCAATGTTCCTTGTCAAACGTTTGCTTTATGATCTAAAACGGCGTTACAAACAAGCTAAATGCGCTCCTGGGGCAGGAAAGCTGTTTTCATGCACTCGATGATTCAAAGTGTGTTTTCCCACTCTGAACAGGTGCATATCACAGTACTATGTTGAAAACTCGTTTCAGACGTGCTTATGCAGTTAAAATGACAAATATGCTGAAAATGTATTTAACGCTCGAAGACCCATGCTTAGAATATTGTTCCATGTCAGATATGCTCGAATGCACTCATTTCACTCAAAATCAATGGTCCATGTCAAACGTTTGCTTTATGCTCTAAAACGGCGTTACAAACAAGCTAAATGCGCTCCTGGGGCAGGAAAGCTGTTTTCATGCACTAGGTGACACAAAGTGTTTTCCCACTCTGAACAGGTGCATATCACAGTACGATGTTGAAAAGTCGTTTCAGCCGTGCTTATACAGTTAAAATGACAAATATGCTGAAAATGGGTTAAAAGCTCGAAAACATGAAAATCCATGCTTAGAATGTTGTTCCATGTCAGATATGCTCGAATGCACTCATTTCACTCAAAATCAATGTTCCTTGTCAAACGTTTGCTTTATGCTCTAAAACGGCGTTACAAACAAGCTAAATGCGCTCCTGGGGCAGGAAAGCTGTTTTCATGCACTAGGTGACACAAAGTGTGTTTTTCCACTCTGAACAGGTGCAAATCACAGTACTATGTTGAAAACTCGTTTTAGGCGTACTTATACAGTTAAAATGACAAATATGCTGAAAATGTATTAAACGCTCGAAAACCCATGCTTAGAATATTGTTCCATGTCAGATATGCTCGAATGTACTCATTTCACTCGAAATCAATGTTCCTTGTCAAACGTTTGCTTTATGCTCTAAAACGGCGTTACAAACAAGCTAAATGCGCTCCTGGGGCAGGAAAGCTGTTTTCATGCACTAGGTGACACAAAGTGTGTTTTCCCACTCTGAACAGGTGCATATCACAATACTATGTTGAAAAGTTGTTTCAGCCGTGATTATACAGTTAAAATGACAAATATGCTGAAAATGGGTTAAAAGCTCGAAAACATGAAAATCCATGCTTAGAATCTTGTTCCATGTCAGATATGCTCGAATGCACTCATTTCACTCAAAATCAATGTTCCTTGTCAAACGTTTGCTTTATGCTCTAAAACGGCGTTACAAACAAGCTAAATGCGCTCCTGGGGCAGGAAAGCTGTTTTCATGCACTCGATGATTCAAAGTGTGTTTTCCCACTCTGAACAGGTGCATATCCCAGTACTATGTTGAAAACTCGTTTCAGGCGTGCTTATACAGTTAAAATGACAAAAATGCTGAAAATGTACTAAACGCTCGTAAGCCCATGATTAGAATGTTGTTCCAAGTCAGATATGGTCGAATGCACTCATTTCACTCAAAATCAATGTTCCTTGTCAAACGTTTGCTTTATGCTCTAAAACGGCGTTACAAACAAGCTAAATGCGCTCCTGGGGCAGGAAAGCTGCTTTCATGCACTCGATGATTCAAAGTGTGTTTTCCCACTCTGAACAGGTGCATATCACAATACTATGTTGAAAAGTTGTTTCAGCCGTGATTATACAGTTAAAATGACAAATATGCTGAAAATGGGTTAAAAGCTCGAAAACATGAAAATCCATGCTTAGAATGTTGTTCCATGTCAGATATGCTCGAATGCACTCATTTCACTCAAAATCAATGTTCCTTGTCAAACGTTTGCTTTATGCTCTAAAACGGCGTTACAAACAAGCTAAATGCGCTCCTGGGGCAGGAAAGCTGTTTTCATGCACTCGATGATTCAAAGTGTGTTTTCCCACTCTGAACAGGTGCATATCCCAGTACTATGTTGAAAACTCGTTTCAGGCGTGCTTATACAGTTAAAATGACAAAAATGCTGAAAATGTACTAAACGCTCGTAAGCCCATGATTAGAATGTTGTTCCAAGTCAGATATGGTCGAATGCACTCATTTCACTCAAAATCAATGTTCCTTGTCAAACGTTTGCTTTATGCTCTAAAACGGCGTTACAAACAAGCTAAATGCGCTCCTGGGGCAGGAAAGCTGTTTTCATGCACTCGATGATTCAAAGTCCCACTCTGAACAGGTGCATATCACAATACTATGTTGAAAAGTCGTTTCAGCCGTGCTTATACAGTTAAAATGACAAATATGCTGAAAATGGGTTAAAAGCTCGAAAACATGAAAATCCATGCTTAGAATGTTGTTCCATGTCAGATATGCTCGAATGCACTCATTTCACTCAAAATCAATGTTCCTTGTCAAACGTTTGCTTTATGATCTAAAACGGCGTTACAAACAAGCTAAATGCGCTCCTGGGGCAGGAAAGCTGTTTTCATGCACTCGATGATTCAAAGTGTGTTTTCCCACTCTGAACAGGTGCATATCACAGTACTATGTTGAAAACTCGTTTCAGACGTGCTTATACAGTTAAAATGACAAATATGCTGAAAATGTATTTAACGCTCGAAGACCCATGCTTAGAATATTGTTCCATGTCAGATATGCTCGAATGCACTCATTTCACTCAAAATCAATGGTCCATGTCAAACGTTTGCTTTATGCTCTAAAACGGCGTTACAAACAAGCTAAATGCGCTCCTGGGGCAGGAAAGCTGTTTTCATGCACTAGGTGACACAAAGTGTTTTCCCACTCTGAACAGGTGCATATCACAGTACGATGTTGAAAAGTCGTTTCAGCCGTGCTTATACAGTTAAAATGACAAATATGCTGAAAATGGGTTAAAAGCTCGAAAACATGAAAATCCATGCTTAGAATGTTGTTCCATGTCAGATATGCTCGAATGCACTCATTTCACTCAAAATCAATGTTCCTTGTCAAACGTTTGCTTTATGATCTAAAACGGCGTTACAAACAAGCTAAATGCGCTCCTGGGGCAGGAAAGCTGCTTTCATGCACTCGATGATTCAAAGTGTGTTTTCCCACTCTGAACAGGTGCATATCACAATACTATGTTGAAAAGTTGTTTCAGCCGTGATTATACAGTTAAAATGACAAATATGCTGAAAATGGGTTAAAAGCTCGAAAACATGAAAATCCATGCTTAGAATGTTGTTCCATGTCAGATATGCTCGAATGCACTCATTTCACTCAAAATCAATGTTCCTTGTCAAACGTTTGCTTTATGCTCTAAAACGGCGTTACAAACAAGCTAAATGCGCTCCTGGGGCAGGAAAGCTGTTTTCATGCACTCGATGATTCAAAGTGTGTTTTCCCACTCTGAACAGGTGCATATCCCAGTACTATGTTGAAAACTCGTTTCAGGCGTGCTTATACAGTTAAAATGACAAAAATGCTGAAAATGTACTAAACGCTCGTAAGCCCATGATTAGAATGTTGTTCCAAGTCAGATATGGTCGAATGCACTCATTTCACTCAAAATCAATGTTCCTTGTCAAACGTTTGCTTTATGCTCTAAAACGGCGTTACAAACAAGCTAAATGCGCTCCTGGGGCAGGAAAGCTGTTTTCATGCACTCGATGATTCAAAGTCCCACTCTGAACAGGTGCATATCACAATACTATGTTGAAAAGTCGTTTCAGCCGTGCTTATACAGTTAAAATGACAAATATGCTGAAAATGGGTTAAAAGCTCGAAAACATGAAAATCCATGCTTAGAATGTTGTTCCATGTCAGATATGCTCGAATGCACTCATTTCACTCAAAATCAATGTTCCTTGTCAAACGTTTGCTTTATGATCTAAAACGGCGTTACAAACAAGCTAAATGCGCTCCTGGGGCAGGAAAGCTGTTTTCATGCACTCGATGATTCAAAGTGTGTTTTCCCACTCTGAACAGGTGCATATCACAGTACTATGTTGAAAACTCGTTTCAGACGTGCTTATACAGTTAAAATGACAAATATGCTGAAAATGTATTTAACGCTCGAAGACCCATGCTTAGAATATTGTTCCATGTCAGATATGCTCGAATGCACTCATTTCACTCAAAATCAATGGTCCATGTCAAACGTTTGCTTTATGCTCTAAAACGGCGTTACAAACAAGCTAAATGCGCTCCTGGGGCAGGAAAGCTGTTTTCATGCACTAGGTGACACAAAGTGTTTTCCCACTCTGAACAGGTGCATATCACAGTACGATGTTGAAAAGTCGTTTCAGCCGTGCTTATACAGTTAAAATGACAAATATGCTGAAAATGGGTTAAAAGCTCGAAAACATGAAAATCCATGCTTAGAATGTTGTTCCATGTCAGATATGCTCGAATGCACTCATTTCACTCAAAATCAATGTTCCTTGTCAAACGTTTGCTTTATGATCTAAAACGGCGTTACAAACAAGCTAAATGCGCTCCTGGGGCAGGAAAGCTGTTTTCATGCACTCGATGATTCAAAGTGTGTTTTCCCACTCTGAACAGGTGCATATCACAGTACTATGTTGAAAACTCGTTTCAGACGTGCTTATGCAGTTAAAATGACAAATATGCTGAAAATGTATTTAACGCTCGAAGACCCATGCTTAGAATATTGTTCCATGTCAGATATGCTCGAATGCACTCATTTCACTCAAAATCAATGGTCCATGTCAAACGTTTGCTTTATGCTCTAAAACGGCGTTACAAACAAGCTAAATGCGCTCCTGGGGCAGGAAAGCTGTTTTCATGCACTAGGTGACACAAAGTGTTTTCCCACTCTGAACAGGTGCATATCACAGTACGATGTTGAAAAGTCGTTTCAGCCGTGCTTATACAGTTAAAATGACAAATATGCTGAAAATGGGTTAAAAGCTCGAAAACATGAAAATCCATGCTTAGAATGTTGTTCCATGTCAGATATGCTCGAATGCACTCATTTCACTCAAAATCAATGTTCCTTGTCAAACGTTTGCTTTATGCTCTAAAACGGCGTTACAAACAAGCTAAATGCGCTCCTGGGGCAGGAAAGCTGTTTTCATGCACTAGGTGACACAAAGTGTGTTTTTCCACTCTGAACAGGTGCAAATCACAGTACTATGTTGAAAACTCGTTTTAGGCGTACTTATACAGTTAAAATGACAAATATGCTGAAAATGTATTAAACGCTCGAAAACCCATGCTTAGAATATTGTTCCATGTCAGATATGCTCGAATGTACTCATTTCACTCGAAATCAATGTTCCTTGTCAAACGTTTGCTTTATGCTCTAAAACGGCGTTACAAACAAGCTAAATGCGCTCCTGGGGCAGGAAAGCTGTTTTCATGCACTAGGTGACACAAAGTGTGTTTTCCCACTCTGAACAGGTGCATATCACAATACTATGTTGAAAAGTTGTTTCAGCCGTGATTATACAGTTAAAATGACAAATATGCTGAAAATGGGTTAAAAGCTCGAAAACATGAAAATCCATGCTTAGAATGTTGTTCCATGTCAGATATGCTCGAATGCACTCATTTCACTCAAAATCAATGTTCCTTGTCAAACGTTTGCTTTATGATCTAAAACGGCGTTACAAACAAGCTAAATGCGCTCCTGGGGCAGGAAAGCTGTTTTCATGCACTCGATGATTCAAAGTGTGTTTTCCCACTCTGAACAGGTGCATATCACAGTACTATGTTGAAAACTCGTTTCAGACGTGCTTATGCAGTTAAAATGACAAATATGCTGAAAATGTATTTAACGCTCGAAGACCCATGCTTAGAATATTGTTCCATGTCAGATATGCTCGAATGCACTCATTTCACTCAAAATCAATGGTCCATGTCAAACGTTTGCTTTATGCTCTAAAACGGCGTTACAAACAAGCTAAATGCGCTCCTGGGGCAGGAAAGCTGTTTTCATGCACTAGGTGACACAAAGTGTTTTCCCACTCTGAACAGGTGCATATCACAGTACGATGTTGAAAAGTCGTTTCAGCCGTGCTTATACAGTTAAAATGACAAATATGCTGAAAATGGGTTAAAAGCTCGAAAACATGAAAATCCATGCTTAGAATGTTGTTCCATGTCAGATATGCTCGAATGCACTCATTTCACTCAAAATCAATGTTCCTTGTCAAACGTTTGCTTTATGCTCTAAAACGGCGTTACAAACAAGCTAAATGCGCTCCTGGGGCAGGAAAGCTGTTTTCATGCACTAGGTGACACAAAGTGTGTTTTTCCACTCTGAACAGGTGCAAATCACAGTACTATGTTGAAAACTCGTTTTAGGCGTACTTATACAGTTAAAATGACAAATATGCTGAAAATGTATTAAACGCTCGAAAACCCATGCTTAGAATATTGTTCCATGTCAGATATGCTCGAATGTACTCATTTCACTCGAAATCAATGTTCCTTGTCAAACGTTTGCTTTATGCTCTAAAACGGCGTTACAAACAAGCTAAATGCGCTCCTGGGGCAGGAAAGCTGTTTTCATGCACTAGGTGACACAAAGTGTGTTTTCCCACTCTGAACAGGTGCATATCACAATACTATGTTGAAAAGTTGTTTCAGCCGTGATTATACAGTTAAAATGACAAATATGCTGAAAATGGGTTAAAAGCTCGAAAACATGAAAATCCATGCTTAGAATGTTGTTCCATGTCAGATATGCTCGAATGCACTCATTTCACTCAAAATCAATGTTCCTTGTCAAACGTTTGCTTTATGATCTAAAACGGCGTTACAAACAAGCTAAATGCGCTCCTGGGGCAGGAAAGCTGTTTTCATGCACTCGATGATTCAAAGTGTGTTTTCCCACTCTGAACAGGTGCATATCACAGTACTATGTTGAAAACTCGTTTCAGACGTGCTTATGCAGTTAAAATGACAAATATGCTGAAAATGTATTTAACGCTCGAAGACCCATGCTTAGAATATTGTTCCATGTCAGATATGCTCGAATGCACTCATTTCACTCAAAATCAATGGTCCATGTCAAACGTTTGCTTTATGCTCTAAAACGGCGTTACAAACAAGCTAAATGCGCTCCTGGGGCAGGAAAGCTGTTTTCATGCACTAGGTGACACAAAGTGTTTTCCCACTCTGAACAGGTGCATATCACAGTACGATGTTGAAAAGTCGTTTCAGCCGTGCTTATACAGTTAAAATGACAAATATGCTGAAAATGGGTTAAAAGCTCGAAAACATGAAAATCCATGCTTAGAATGTTGTTCCATGTCAGATATGCTCGAATGCACTCATTTCACTCAAAATCAATGTTCCTTGTCAAACGTTTGCTTTATGCTCTAAAACGGCGTTACAAACAAGCTAAATGCGCTCCTGGGGCAGGAAAGCTGTTTTCATGCACTAGGTGACACAAAGTGTGTTTTTCCACTCTGAACAGGTGCAAATCACAGTACTATGTTGAAAACTCGTTTTAGGCGTACTTATACAGTTAAAATGACAAATATGCTGAAAATGTATTAAACGCTCGAAAACCCATGCTTAGAATATTGTTCCATGTCAGATATGCTCGAATGTACTCATTTCACTCGAAATCAATGTTCCTTGTCAAACGTTTGCTTTATGCTCTAAAACGGCGTTACAAACAAGCTAAATGCGCTCCTGGGGCAGGAAAGCTGTTTTCATGCACTAGGTGACACAAAGTGTGTTTTCCCACTCTGAACAGGTGCATATCACAATACTATGTTGAAAAGTTGTTTCAGCCGTGATTATACAGTTAAAATGACAAATATGCTGAAAATGGGTTAAAAGCTCGAAAACATGAAAATCCATGCTTAGAATCTTGTTCCATGTCAGATATGCTCGAATGCACTCATTTCACTCAAAATCAATGTTCCTTGTCAAACGTTTGCTTTATGCTCTAAAACGGCGTTACAAACAAGCTAAATGCGCTCCTGGGGCAGGAAAGCTGTTTTCATGCACTCGATGATTCAAAGTGTGTTTTCCCACTCTGAACAGGTGCATATCCCAGTACTATGTTGAAAACTCGTTTCAGGCGTGCTTATACAGTTAAAATGACAAAAATGCTGAAAATGTACTAAACGCTCGTAAGCCCATGATTAGAATGTTGTTCCAAGTCAGATATGGTCGAATGCACTCATTTCACTCAAAATCAATGTTCCTTGTCAAACGTTTGCTTTATGCTCTAAAACGGCGTTACAAACAAGCTAAATGCGCTCCTGGGGCAGGAAAGCTGCTTTCATGCACTCGATGATTCAAAGTGTGTTTTCCCACTCTGAACAGGTGCATATCACAATACTATGTTGAAAAGTTGTTTCAGCCGTGCTTATACAGTTAAAATGACAAATATGCTGAAAATGGGTTAAAAGCTCGAAAACATGAAAATCCATGCTTAGAATGTTGTTCCATGTCAGATATGCTCGAATGCACTCATTTCACTCAAAATCAATGTTCCTTGTCAAACGTTTGCTTTATGCTCTAAAACGGCGTTACAAACAAGCTAAATGCGCTCCTGGGGCAGGAAAGCTGTTTTCATGCACTCGATGATTCAAAGTGTGTTTTCCCACTCTGAACAGGTGCATATCACAGTACTATGTTGAAAACTCGTTTTAGGCGTGCTTATACAGTTAAAATGACAAATATGCTGAAAATGTATTAAACGCTCGAAAACCCATGCTTAGAATATTGTTCCATGTCAGATATGCTCGAATGTACTCATTTCACTCAAAATCAATGTTCCTTGTCAACCGTTTGCTTTATGCTCTAAAACGGCGTTACAAACAAGCTGAATGCGCTCCTGGGGCAGGAAAGCTGCTTTCATGCACTCGATAACACAAAGTGTGTTTTCCCACTCTGAACATGTGCATATCACAGTACTTTATTGAAAACTCGTTTCAGACGTGCTTATACAGTTAAAATGACAAATATGCTGAAAATGTATTTAACGCTCGTAGACCCATGCTTAGAATATTGTTCCATGTCAGATATGCTCGAATGCACTCATTTCACTCAAAATCAATGTTCCTTGTCAAACGTTTGCTTTATGCTCTAAAACGGCGTTACAAACAAGCTAAATGCGCTCCTGGGGCAGGAAAGCTGTTTTCATGCACTCGATGATTCAAAGTGTGTTTTCCCACTCTGAACAGGTGCATATCCCAGTACTATGTTGAAAACTCGTTTCAGGCGTGCTTATACAGTTAAAATGACAAAAATGCTGAAAATGTACTAAACGCTCGTAAGCCCATGATTAGAATGTTGTTCCAAGTCAGATATGGTCGAATGCACTCATTTCACTCAAAATCAATGTTCCTTGTCAAACGTTTGCTTTATGCTCTAAAACGGCGTTACAAACAAGCTGAATGCGCTCCTGGGGCAGGAAAGCTGCTTTCATGCACTCGATAACACAAAGTGTGTTTTCCCACTCTGAACATGTGCATATCACAGTACTTTATTGAAAACTCGTTTCAGACGTGCTTATACAGTTAAAATGACAAATATGCTGAAAATGTATTTAACGCTCGTAGACCCATGCTTAGAATATTGTTCCATGTCAGATATGCTCGAATGCACTCATTTCACTCAAAATCAATGTTCCTTGTCAAACGTTTGCTTTATGCTCTAAAACGGCGTTACAAACAAGCTAAATGCGCAGGAAAGCTGTTTTCATGCACTCGATGATTCAAAGTGTGTTTTCCCACTCTGAACAGGTGCATATCCCAGTACTATGTTGAAAACTCGTTTCAGGCGTGCTTATACAGTTAAAATGACAAAAATGCTGAAAATGTACTAAACGCTCGTAAGCCCATGATTAGAATGTTGTTCCAAGTCAGATATGGTCGAATGCACTCATTTCACTCAAAATCAATGTTCCTTGTCAAACGTTTGCTTTATGCTCTAAAACGGCGTTACAAACAAGCTAAATGCGCTCCTGGGGCAGGAAAGCTGCTTTCATGCACTCGATGATTCAAAGTGTGTTTTCCCACTCTGAACAGGTGCATATCACAATACTATGTTGAAAAGTTGTTTCAGCCGTGATTATACAGTTAAAATGACAAATATGCTGAAAATGGGTTAAAAGCTCGAAAACATGAAAATCCATGCTTAGAATGTTGTTCCATGTCAGATATGCTCGAATGCACTCATTTCACTCAAAATCAATGTTCCTTGTCAAACGTTTGCTTTATGCTCTAAAACGGCGTTACAAACAAGCTAAATGCGCTCCTGGGGCAGGAAAGCTGTTTTCATGCACTCGATGATTCAAAGTGTGTTTTCCCACTCTGAACAGGTGCATATCCCAGTACTATGTTGAAAACTCGTTTCAGGCGTGCTTATACAGTTAAAATGACAAAAATGCTGAAAATGTACTAAACGCTCGTAAGCCCATGATTAGAATGTTGTTCCAAGTCAGATATGGTCGAATGCACTCATTTCACTCAAAATCAATGTTCCTTGTCAAACGTTTGCTTTATGCTCTAAAACGGCGTTACAAACAAGCTAAATGCGCTCCTGGGGCAGGAAAGCTGTTTTCATGCACTCGATGATTCAAAGTCCCACTCTGAACAGGTGCATATCACAATACTATGTTGAAAAGTCGTTTCAGCCGTGCTTATACAGTTAAAATGACAAATATGCTGAAAATGGGTTAAAAGCTCGAAAACATGAAAATCCAGGCTTAGAATGTTGTTCCATGTCAGATATGCTCGAATGCACTCATTTCACTCAAAATCAATGTTCCTTGTCAAACGTTTGCTTTATGATCTAAAACGGCGTTACAAACAAGCTAAATGCGCTCCTGGGGCAGGAAAGCTGTTTTCATGCACTCGATGATTCAAAGTGTGTTTTCCCACTCTGAACAGGTGCATATCCCAGTACTATGTTGAAAACTCGTTTCAGGCGTGCTTATACAGTTAAAATGACAAATATGCTGAAAATGTATTTAACGCTCGAAGACCCATGCTTAGAATATTGTTCCATGTCAGATATGCTCGAATGCACTCATTTCCCTCAAAATCAATGGTCCATGTCAAACGTTTGCTTTATGCTCTAAAACGGCGTTACAAACAAGCTAAATGCGCTCCTGGGGCAGGAAAGCTGTTTTCATGCACTAGGTGACACAAAGTGTTTTCCCACTCTGAACAGGTGCATATCACAGTACGATGTTGAAAAATCGTTTCAGCCGTGCTTATACAGTTAAAATGACAAATATGCTGAAAATGGGTTAAAAGCTCGAAAACATGAAAATCCATGCTTAGAATGTTGTTCCATGTCAGATATGCTCGAATGCACTCATTTCACTCAAAATCAATGTTCCTTGTCAAACGTTTGCTTTATGCTCTAAAACGGCGTTACAAACAAGCTAAATGCGCTCCTGGGGCAGGAAAGCTGTTTTCATGCACTCGATGATTCAAAGTGTGTTTTCCCACTCTGAACAGGTGCATATCACAGTACTATGTTGAAAACTCGTTTTAGGCGTGCTTATACAGTTAAAATGACAAATATGCTGAAAATGTATTAAACGCTCGAAAACCCATGCTTAGAATATTGTTCCATGTCAGATATGCTCGAATGTACTCATTTCACTCAAAATCAATGTTCCTTGTCAACCGTTTGCTTTATGCTCTAAAACGGCGTTACAAACAAGCTGAATGCGCTCCTGGGGCAGGAAAGCTGTTTTCATGCACTCGATAACACAAAGTGTGTTTTCCCACTCTGAACATGTGCATATCACAGTACTTTATTGAAAACTCGTTTCAGACGTGCTTATACAGTTAAAATGACAAATATGCTGAAAATGTATTTAACGCTCGTAGACCCATGCTTAGAATATTGTTCCATGTCAGATATGCTCGAATGCACTCATTTCACTCAAAATCAATGTTCCTTGTCAAACGTTTGCTTTATGCTCTAAAACGGCGTTACAAACAAGCTAAATGCGCTCCTGGGGCAGGAAAGCTGTTTTCATGCACTCGATGATTCAAAGTGTGTTTTCCCACTCTGAACAGGTGCATATCCCAGTACTATGTTGAAAACTCGTTTCAGGCGTGCTTATACAGTTAAAATGACAAATATGCTGAAAATGTATTTAACGCTCGAAGACCCATGCTTAGAATATTGTTCCATGTCAGATATGCTCGAATGCACTCATTTCCCTCAAAATCAATGGTCCATGTCAAACGTTTGCTTTATGCTCTAAAACGGCGTTACAAACAAGCTAAATGCGCTCCTGGGGCAGGAAAGCTGTTTTCATGCACTAGGTGACACAAAGTGTTTTCCCACTCTGAACAGGTGCATATCACAGTACGATGTTGAAAAATCGTTTCAGCCGTGCTTATACAGTTAAAATGACAAATATGCTGAAAATGGGTTAAAAGCTCGAAAACATGAAAATCCATGCTTAGAATGTTGTTCCATGTCAGATATGCTCGAATGCACTCATTTCACTCAAAATCAATGTTCCTTGTCAAACGTTTGCTTTATGCTCTAAAACGGCGTTACAAACAAGCTAAATGCGCTCCTGGGGCAGGAAAGCTGTTTTCATGCACTCGATGATTCAAAGTGTGTTTTCCCACTCTGAACAGGTGCATATCACAGTACTATGTTGAAAACTCGTTTTAGGCGTGCTTATACAGTTAAAATGACAAATATGCTGAAAATGTATTAAACGCTCGAAAACCCATGCTTAGAATATTGTTCCATGTCAGATATGCTCGAATGTACTCATTTCACTCAAAATCAATGTTCCTTGTCAACCGTTTGCTTTATGCTCTAAAACGGCGTTACAAACAAGCTGAATGCGCTCCTGGGGCAGGAAAGCTGCTTTCATGCACTCGATAACACAAAGTGTGTTTTCCCACTCTGAACATGTGCATATCACAGTACTTTATTGAAAACTCGTTTCAGACGTGCTTATACAGTTAAAATGACAAATATGCTGAAAATGTATTTAACGCTCGTAGACCCATGCTTAGAATATTGTTCCATGTCAGATATGCTCGAATGCACTCATTTCACTCAAAATCAATGTTCCTTGTCAAACGTTTGCTTTATGCTCTAAAACGGCGTTACAAACAAGCTAAATGCGCTCCTGGGGCAGGAAAGCTGTTTTCATGCACTCGATGATTCAAAGTGTGTTTTCCCACTCTGAACAGGTGCATATCCCAGTACTATGTTGAAAACTCGTTTCAGGCGTGCTTATACAGTTAAAATGACAAATATGCTGAAAATGTATTAAACGCTCGAAAACCCATGCTTAGAATATTGTTCCATGTCAGATATGCTCGAATGTACTCATTTCACTCAAAATCAATGTTCCTTGTCAACCGTTTGCTTTATGCTCTAAAACGGCGTTACAAACAAGCTAAATGCGCTCCTGGGGCAGGAAAGCTGTTTTCATGCACTCGATGATTCAAAGTGTGTTTTCCCACTCTGAACAGGTGCATATCCCAGTACTATGTTGAAAACTCGTTTCAGGCGTGCTTATACAGTTAAAATGACAAAAATGCTGAAAATGTACTAAACGCTCGTAAGCCCATGATTAGAATGTTGTTCCAAGTCAGATATGGTCGAATGCACTCATTTCACTCAAAATCAATGTTCCTTGTCAAACGTTTGCTTTATGCTCTAAAACGGCGTTACAAACAAGCTAAATGCGCTCCTGGGGCAGGAAAGCTGCTTTCATGCACTCGATGATTCAAAGTGTGTTTTCCCACTCTGAACAGGTGCATATCACAATACTATGTTGAAAAGTTGTTTCAGCCGTGATTATACAGTTAAAATGACAAATATGCTGAAAATGGGTTAAAAGCTCGAAAACATGAAAATCCATGCTTAGAATCTTGTTCCATGTCAGATATGCTCGAATGCACTCATTTCACTCAAAATCAATGTTCCTTGTCAAACGTTTGCTTTATGCTCTAAAACGGCGTTACAAACAAGCTAAATGCGCAGGAAAGCTGTTTTCATGCACTCGATGATTCAAAGTGTGTTTTCCCACTCTGAACAGGTGCATATCCCAGTACTATGTTGAAAACTCGTTTCAGGCGTGCTTATACAGTTAAAATGACAAAAATGCTGAAAATGTACTAAACGCTCGTAAGCCCATGATTAGAATGTTGTTCCAAGTCAGATATGGTCGAATGCACTCATTTCACTCAAAATCAATGTTCCTTGTCAAACGTTTGCTTTATGCTCTAAAACGGCGTTACAAACAAGCTAAATGCGCTCCTGGGGCAGGAAAGCTGTTTTCATGCACTCGATGATTCAAAGTCCCACTCTGAACAGGTGCATATCACAATACTATGTTGAAAAGTCGTTTCAGCCGTGCTTATACAGTTAAAATGACAAATATGCTGAAAATGGGTTAAAAGCTCGAAAACATGAAAATCCATGCTTAGAATGTTGTTCCATGTCAGATATGCTCGAATGCACTCATTTCACTCAAAATCAATGTTCCTTGTCAAACGTTTGCTTTATGATCTAAAACGGCGTTACAAACAAGCTAAATGCGCTCCTGGGGCAGGAAAGCTGTTTTCATGCACTCGATGATTCAAAGTGTGTTTTCCCACTCTGAACAGGTGCATATCACAGTACTATGTTGAAAACTCGTTTCAGACGTGCTTATACAGTTAAAATGACAAATATGCTGAAAATGTATTTAACGCTCGAAGACCCATGCTTAGAATATTGTTCCATGTCAGATATGCTCGAATGCACTCATTTCACTCAAAATCAATGGTCCATGTCAAACGTTTGCTTTATGCTCTAAAACGGCGTTACAAACAAGCTAAATGCGCTCCTGGGGCAGGAAAGCTGTTTTCATGCACTAGGTGACACAAAGTGTTTTCCCACTCTGAACAGGTGCATATCACAGTACGATGTTGAAAAGTCGTTTCAGCCGTGCTTATACAGTTAAAATGACAAATATGCTGAAAATGGGTTAAAAGCTCGAAAACATGAAAATCCATGCTTAGAATGTTGTTCCATGTCAGATATGCTCGAATGCACTCATTTCACTCAAAATCAATGTTCCTTGTCAAACGTTTGCTTTATGCTCTAAAACGGCGTTACAAACAAGCTAAATGCGCTCCTGGGGCAGGAAAGCTGTTTTCATGCACTCGATGATTCAAAGTGTGTTTTCCCACTCTGAACAGGTGCATATCACAGTACTATGTTGAAAACTCGTTTTAGGCGTGCTTATACAGTTAAAATGACAAATATGCTGAAAATGTATTAAACGCTCGAAAACCCATGCTTAGAATATTGTTCCATGTCAGATATGCTCGAATGTACTCATTTCACTCAAAATCAATGTTCCTTGTCAACCGTTTGCTTTATGCTCTAAAACGGCGTTACAAACAAGCTGAATGCGCTCCTGGGGCAGGAAAGCTGCTTTCATGCACTCGATAACACAAAGTGTGTTTTCCCACTCTGAACATGTGCATATCACAGTACTTTATTGAAAACTCGTTTCAGACGTGCTTATACAGTTAAAATGACAAATATGCTGAAAATGTATTTAACGCTCGTAGACCCATGCTTAGAATATTGTTCCATGTCAGATATGCTCGAATGCACTCATTTCACTCAAAATCAATGTTCCTTGTCAAACGTTTGCTTTATGCTCTAAAACGGCGTTACAAACAAGCTAAATGCGCTCCTGGGGCAGGAAAGCTGTTTTCATGCACTCGATGATTCAAAGTGTGTTTTCCCACTCTGAACAGGTGCATATCCCAGTACTATGTTGAAAACTCGTTTCAGGCGTGCTTATACAGTTAAAATGACAAAAATGCTGAAAATGTACTAAACGCTCGTAAGCCCATGATTAGAATGTTGTTCCAAGTCAGATATGGTCGAATGCACTCATTTCACTCAAAATCAATGTTCCTTGTCAAACGTTTGCTTTATGCTCTAAAACGGCGTTACAAACAAGCTGAATGCGCTCCTGGGGCAGGAAAGCTGCTTTCATGCACTCGATAACACAAAGTGTGTTTTCCCACTCTGAACATGTGCATATCACAGTACTTTATTGAAAACTCGTTTCAGACGTGCTTATACAGTTAAAATGACAAATATGCTGAAAATGTATTTAACGCTCGTAGACCCATGCTTAGAATATTGTTCCATGTCAGATATGCTCGAATGCACTCATTTCACTCAAAATCAATGTTCCTTGTCAAACGTTTGCTTTATGCTCTAAAACGGCGTTACAAACAAGCTAAATGCGCTCCTGGGGCAGGAAAGCTGTTTTCATGCACTCGATGATTCAAAGTGTGTTTTCCCACTCTGAACAGGTGCATATCCCAGTACTATGTTGAAAACTCGTTTCAGGCGTGCTTATACAGTTAAAATGACAAAAATGCTGAAAATGTACTAAACGCTCGTAAGCCCATGATTAGAATGTTGTTCCAAGTCAGATATGGTCGAATGCACTCATTTCACTCAAAATCAATGTTCCTTGTCAAACGTTTGCTTTATGCTCTAAAACGGCGTTACAAACAAGCTAAATGCGCTCCTGGGGCAGGAAAGCTGTTTTCATGCACTCGATGATTCAAAGTGTGTTTTCCCACTCTGAACAGGTGCATATCCCAGTACTATGTTGAAAACTCGTTTCAGGCGTGCTTATACAGTTAAAATGACAAAAATGCTGAAAATGTACTAAACGCTCGTAAGCCCATGATTAGAATGTTGTTCCAAGTCAGATATGGTCGAATGCACTCATTTCACTCAAAATCAATGTTCCTTGTCAAACGTTTGCTTTATGCTCTAAAACGGCGTTACAAACAAGCTAAATGCGCTCCTGGGGCAGGAAAGCTGCTTTCATGCACTCGATGATTCAAAGTGTGTTTTCCCACTCTGAACAGGTGCATATCACAATACTATGTTGAAAAGTTGTTTCAGCCGTGATTATACAGTTAAAATGACAAATATGCTGAAAATGGGTTAAAAGCTCGAAAACATGAAAATCCATGCTTAGAATCTTGTTCCATGTCAGATATGCTCGAATGCACTCATTTCACTCAAAATCAATGTTCCTTGTCAAACGTTTGCTTTATGCTCTAAAACGGCGTTACAAACAAGCTAAATGCGCAGGAAAGCTGTTTTCATGCACTCGATGATTCAAAGTGTGTTTTCCCACTCTGAACAGGTGCATATCCCAGTACTATGTTGAAAACTCGTTTCAGGCGTGCTTATACAGTTAAAATGACAAAAATGCTGAAAATGTACTAAACGCTCGTAAGCCCATGATTAGAATGTTGTTCCAAGTCAGATATGGTCGAATGCACTCATTTCACTCAAAATCAATGTTCCTTGTCAAACGTTTGCTTTATGCTCTAAAACGGCGTTACAAACAAGCTAAATGCGCTCCTGGGGCAGGAAAGCTGCTTTCATGCACTCGATGATTCAAAGTGTGTTTTCCCACTCTGAACAGGTGCATATCACAATACTATGTTGAAAAGTTGTTTCAGCCGTGATTATACAGTTAAAATGACAAATATGCTGAAAATGGGTTAAAAGCTCGAAAACATGAAAATCCATGCTTAGAATGTTGTTCCATGTCAGATATGCTCGAATGCACTCATTTCACTCAAAATCAATGTTCCTTGTCAAACGTTTGCTTTATGCTCTAAAACGGCGTTACAAACAAGCTAAATGCGCTCCTGGGGCAGGAAAGCTGTTTTCATGCACTCGATGATTCAAAGTGTGTTTTCCCACTCTGAACAGGTGCATATCCCAGTACTATGTTGAAAACTCGTTTCAGGCGTGCTTATACAGTTAAAATGACAAAAATGCTGAAAATGTACTAAACGCTCGTAAGCCCATGATTAGAATGTTGTTCCAAGTCAGATATGGTCGAATGCACTCATTTCACTCAAAATCAATGTTCCTTGTCAAACGTTTGCTTTATGCTCTAAAACGGCGTTACAAACAAGCTAAATGCGCTCCTGGGGCAGGAAAGCTGTTTTCATGCACTCGATGATTCAAAGTCCCACTCTGAACAGGTGCATATCACAATACTATGTTGAAAAGTCGTTTCAGCCGTGCTTATACAGTTAAAATGACAAATATGCTGAAAATGGGTTAAAAGCTCGAAAACATGAAAATCCAGGCTTAGAATGTTGTTCCATGTCAGATATGCTCGAATGCACTCATTTCACTCAAAATCAATGGTCCATGTCAAACGTTTGCTTTATGCTCTAAAACGGCGTTACAAACAAGCTAAATGCGCTCCTGGGGCAGGAAAGCTGTTTTCATGCACTAGGTGACACAAAGTGTTTTCCCACTCTGAACAGGTGCATATCACAGTACGATGTTGAAAAGTCGTTTCAGCCGTGCTTATACAGTTAAAATGACAAATATGCTGAAAATGGGTTAAAAGCTCGAAAACATGAAAATCCATGCTTAGAATGTTGTTCCATGTCAGATATGCTCGAATGCACTCATTTCACTCAAAATCAATGTTCCTTGTCAAACGTTTGCTTTATGCTCTAAAACGGCGTTACAAACAAGCTAAATGCGCTCCTGGGGCAGGAAAGCTGTTTTCATGCACTCGATGATTCAAAGTGTGTTTTCCCACTCTGAACAGGTGCATATCACAGTACTATGTTGAAAACTCGTTTTAGGCGTGCTTATACAGTTAAAATGACAAATATGCTGAAAATGTATTAAACGCTCGAAAACCCATGCTTAGAATATTGTTCCATGTCAGATATGCTCGAATGTACTCATTTCACTCAAAATCAATGTTCCTTGTCAACCGTTTGCTTTATGCTCTAAAACGGCGTTACAAACAAGCTGAATGCGCTCCTGGGGCAGGAAAGCTGCTTTCATGCACTCGATAACACAAAGTGTGTTTTCCCACTCTGAACATGTGCATATCACAGTACTTTATTGAAAACTCGTTTCAGACGTGCTTATACAGTTAAAATGACAAATATGCTGAAAATGTATTTAACGCTCGTAGACCCATGCTTAGAATATTGTTCCATGTCAGATATGCTCGAATGCACTCATTTCACTCAAAATCAATGTTCCTTGTCAAACGTTTGCTTTATGCTCTAAAACGGCGTTACAAACAAGCTAAATGCGCTCCTGGGGCAGGAAAGCTGTTTTCATGCACTCGATGATTCAAAGTGTGTTTTCCCACTCTGAACAGGTGCATATCCCAGTACTATGTTGAAAACTCGTTTCAGGCGTGCTTATACAGTTAAAATGACAAAAATGCTGAAAATGTACTAAACGCTCGTAAGCCCATGATTAGAATGTTGTTCCAAGTCAGATATGGTCGAATGCACTCATTTCACTCAAAATCAATGTTCCTTGTCAAACGTTTGCTTTATGCTCTAAAACGGCGTTACAAACAAGCTGAATGCGCTCCTGGGGCAGGAAAGCTGCTTTCATGCACTCGATAACACAAAGTGTGTTTTCCCACTCTGAACATGTGCATATCACAGTACTTTATTGAAAACTCGTTTCAGACGTGCTTATACAGTTAAAATGACAAATATGCTGAAAATGTATTTAACGCTCGTAGACCCATGCTTAGAATATTGTTCCATGTCAGATATGCTCGAATGCACTCATTTCACTCAAAATCAATGTTCCTTGTCAAACGTTTGCTTTATGCTCTAAAACGGCGTTACAAACAAGCTAAATGCGCTCCTGGGGCAGGAAAGCTGTTTTCATGCACTCGATGATTCAAAGTGTGTTTTCCCACTCTGAACAGGTGCATATCCCAGTACTATGTTGAAAACTCGTTTCAGGCGTGCTTATACAGTTAAAATGACAAAAATGCTGAAAATGTACTAAACGCTCGTAAGCCCATGATTAGAATGTTGTTCCAAGTCAGATATGGTCGAATGCACTCATTTCACTCAAAATCAATGTTCCTTGTCAAACGTTTGCTTTATGCTCTAAAACGGCGTTACAAACAAGCTAAATGCGCTCCTGGGGCAGGAAAGCTGTTTTCATGCACTCGATGATTCAAAGTGTGTTTTCCCACTCTGAACAGGTGCATATCCCAGTACTATGTTGAAAACTCGTTTCAGGCGTGCTTATACAGTTAAAATGACAAAAATGCTGAAAATGTACTAAACGCTCGTAAGCCCATGATTAGAATGTTGTTCCAAGTCAGATATGGTCGAATGCACTCATTTCACTCAAAATCAATGTTCCTTGTCAAACGTTTGCTTTATGCTCTAAAACGGCGTTACAAACAAGCTAAATGCGCTCCTGGGGCAGGAAAGCTGCTTTCATGCACTCGATGATTCAAAGTGTGTTTTCCCACTCTGAACAGGTGCATATCACAATACTATGTTGAAAAGTTGTTTCAGCCGTGATTATACAGTTAAAATGACAAATATGCTGAAAATGGGTTAAAAGCTCGAAAACATGAAAATCCATGCTTAGAATCTTGTTCCATGTCAGATATGCTCGAATGCACTCATTTCACTCAAAATCAATGTTCCTTGTCAAACGTTTGCTTTATGCTCTAAAACGGCGTTACAAACAAGCTAAATGCGCAGGAAAGCTGTTTTCATGCACTCGATGATTCAAAGTGTGTTTTCCCACTCTGAACAGGTGCATATCCCAGTACTATGTTGAAAACTCGTTTCAGGCGTGCTTATACAGTTAAAATGACAAAAATGCTGAAAATGTACTAAACGCTCGTAAGCCCATGATTAGAATGTTGTTCCAAGTCAGATATGGTCGAATGCACTCATTTCACTCAAAATCAATGTTCCTTGTCAAACGTTTGCTTTATGCTCTAAAACGGCGTTACAAACAAGCTAAATGCGCTCCTGGGGCAGGAAAGCTGCTTTCATGCACTCGATGATTCAAAGTGTGTTTTCCCACTCTGAACAGGTGCATATCACAATACTATGTTGAAAAGTTGTTTCAGCCGTGATTATACAGTTAAAATGACAAATATGCTGAAAATGGGTTAAAAGCTCGAAAACATGAAAATCCATGCTTAGAATGTTGTTCCATGTCAGATATGCTCGAATGCACTCATTTCACTCAAAATCAATGTTCCTTGTCAAACGTTTGCTTTATGCTCTAAAACGGCGTTACAAACAAGCTAAATGCGCTCCTGGGGCAGGAAAGCTGTTTTCATGCACTCGATGATTCAAAGTGTGTTTTCCCACTCTGAACAGGTGCATATCCCAGTACTATGTTGAAAACTCGTTTCAGGCGTGCTTATACAGTTAAAATGACAAAAATGCTGAAAATGTACTAAACGCTCGTAAGCCCATGATTAGAATGTTGTTCCAAGTCAGATATGGTCGAATGCACTCATTTCACTCAAAATCAATGTTCCTTGTCAAACGTTTGCTTTATGCTCTAAAACGGCGTTACAAACAAGCTAAATGCGCTCCTGGGGCAGGAAAGCTGTTTTCATGCACTCGATGATTCAAAGTCCCACTCTGAACAGGTGCATATCACAATACTATGTTGAAAAGTCGTTTCAGCCGTGCTTATACAGTTAAAATGACAAATATGCTGAAAATGGGTTAAAAGCTCGAAAACATGAAAATCCAGGCTTAGAATGTTGTTCCATGTCAGATATGCTCGAATGCACTCATTTCACTCAAAATCAATGTTCCTTGTCAAACGTTTGCTTTATGATCTAAAACGGCGTTACAAACAAGCTAAATGCGCTCCTGGGGCAGGAAAGCTGTTTTCATGCACTCGATGATTCAAAGTGTGTTTTCCCACTCTGAACAGGTGCATATCCCAGTACTATGTTGAAAACTCGTTTCAGGCGTGCTTATACAGTTAAAATGACAAATATGCTGAAAATGTATTTAACGCTCGAAGACCCATGCTTAGAATATTGTTCCATGTCAGATATGCTCGAATGCACTCATTTCCCTCAAAATCAATGGTCCATGTCAAACGTTTGCTTTATGCTCTAAAACGGCGTTACAAACAAGCTAAATGCGCTCCTGGGGCAGGAAAGCTGTTTTCATGCACTAGGTGACACAAAGTGTTTTCCCACTCTGAACAGGTGCATATCACAGTACGATGTTGAAAAATCGTTTCAGCCGTGCTTATACAGTTAAAATGACAAATATGCTGAAAATGGGTTAAAAGCTCGAAAACATGAAAATCCATGCTTAGAATGTTGTTCCATGTCAGATATGCTCGAATGCACTCATTTCACTCAAAATCAATGTTCCTTGTCAAACGTTTGCTTTATGCTCTAAAACGGCGTTACAAACAAGCTAAATGCGCTCCTGGGGCAGGAAAGCTGTTTTCATGCACTCGATGATTCAAAGTGTGTTTTCCCACTCTGAACAGGTGCATATCACAGTACTATGTTGAAAACTCGTTTTAGGCGTGCTTATACAGTTAAAATGACAAATATGCTGAAAATGTATTAAACGCTCGAAAACCCATGCTTAGAATATTGTTCCATGTCAGATATGCTCGAATGTACTCATTTCACTCAAAATCAATGTTCCTTGTCAACCGTTTGCTTTATGCTCTAAAACGGCGTTACAAACAAGCTGAATGCGCTCCTGGGGCAGGAAAGCTGCTTTCATGCACTCGATAACACAAAGTGTGTTTTCCCACTCTGAACATGTGCATATCACAGTACTTTATTGAAAACTCGTTTCAGACGTGCTTATACAGTTAAAATGACAAATATGCTGAAAATGTATTTAACGCTCGTAGACCCATGCTTAGAATATTGTTCCATGTCAGATATGCTCGAATGCACTCATTTCACTCAAAATCAATGTTCCTTGTCAAACGTTTGCTTTATGCTCTAAAACGGCGTTACAAACAAGCTAAATGCGCTCCTGGGGCAGGAAAGCTGTTTTCATGCACTCGATGATTCAAAGTGTGTTTTCCCACTCTGAACAGGTGCATATCCCAGTACTATGTTGAAAACTCGTTTCAGGCGTGCTTATACAGTTAAAATGACAAATATGCTGAAAATGTATTTAACGCTCGAAGACCCATGCTTAGAATATTGTTCCATGTCAGATATGCTCGAATGCACTCATTTCCCTCAAAATCAATGGTCCATGTCAAACGTTTGCTTTATGCTCTAAAACGGCGTTACAAACAAGCTAAATGCGCTCCTGGGGCAGGAAAGCTGTTTTCATGCACTAGGTGACACAAAGTGTTTTCCCACTCTGAACAGGTGCATATCACAGTACGATGTTGAAAAATCGTTTCAGCCGTGCTTATACAGTTAAAATGACAAATATGCTGAAAATGGGTTAAAAGCTCGAAAACATGAAAATCCATGCTTAGAATGTTGTTCCATGTCAGATATGCTCGAATGCACTCATTTCACTCAAAATCAATGTTCCTTGTCAAACGTTTGCTTTATGCTCTAAAACGGCGTTACAAACAAGCTAAATGCGCTCCTGGGGCAGGAAAGCTGTTTTCATGCACTCGATGATTCAAAGTGTGTTTTCCCACTCTGAACAGGTGCATATCACAGTACTATGTTGAAAACTCGTTTTAGGCGTGCTTATACAGTTAAAATGACAAATATGCTGAAAATGTATTAAACGCTCGAAAACCCATGCTTAGAATATTGTTCCATGTCAGATATGCTCGAATGTACTCATTTCACTCAAAATCAATGTTCCTTGTCAACCGTTTGCTTTATGCTCTAAAACGGCGTTACAAACAAGCTGAATGCGCTCCTGGGGCAGGAAAGCTGCTTTCATGCACTCGATAACACAAAGTGTGTTTTCCCACTCTGAACATGTGCATATCACAGTACTTTATTGAAAACTCGTTTCAGACGTGCTTATACAGTTAAAATGACAAATATGCTGAAAATGTATTTAACGCTCGTAGACCCATGCTTAGAATATTGTTCCATGTCAGATATGCTCGAATGCACTCATTTCACTCAAAATCAATGTTCCTTGTCAAACGTTTGCTTTATGCTCTAAAACGGCGTTACAAACAAGCTAAATGCGCTCCTGGGGCAGGAAAGCTGTTTTCATGCACTCGATGATTCAAAGTGTGTTTTCCCACTCTGAACAGGTGCATATCCCAGTACTATGTTGAAAACTCGTTTCAGGCGTGCTTATACAGTTAAAATGACAAAAATGCTGAAAATGTACTAAACGCTCGTAAGCCCATGATTAGAATGTTGTTCCAAGTCAGATATGGTCGAATGCACTCATTTCACTCAAAATCAATGTTCCTTGTCAAACGTTTGCTTTATGCTCTAAAACGGCGTTACAAACAAGCTAAATGCGCTCCTGGGGCAGGAAAGCTGCTTTCATGCACTCGATGATTCAAAGTGTGTTTTCCCACTCTGAACAGGTGCATATCACAATACTATGTTGAAAAGTTGTTTCAGCCGTGATTATACAGTTAAAATGACAAATATGCTGAAAATGGGTTAAAAGCTCGAAAACATGAAAATCCATGCTTAGAATGTTGTTCCATGTCAGATATGCTCGAATGCACTCATTTCACTCAAAATCAATGTTCCTTGTCAAACGTTTGCTTTATGCTCTAAAACGGCGTTACAAACAAGCTAAATGCGCTCCTGGGGCAGGAAAGCTGTTTTCATGCACTCGATGATTCAAAGTGTGTTTTCCCACTCTGAACAGGTGCATATCACAGTACTATGTTGAAAACTCGTTTTAGGCGTGCTTATACAGTTAAAATGACAAATATGCTGAAAATGTATTAAACGCTCGAAAACCCATGCTTAGAATATTGTTCCATGTCAGATATGCTCGAATGTACTCATTTCACTCAAAATCAATGTTCCTTGTCAACCGTTTGCTTTATGCTCTAAAACGGCGTTACAAACAAGCTGAATGCGCTCCTGGGGCAGGAAAGCTGCTTTCATGCACTCGATAACACAAAGTGTGTTTTCCCACTCTGAACATGTGCATATCACAGTACTTTATTGAAAACTCGTTTCAGACGTGCTTATACAGTTAAAATGACAAATATGCTGAAAATGTATTTAACGCTCGTAGACCCATGCTTAGAATATTGTTCCATGTCAGATATGCTCGAATGCACTCATTTCACTCAAAATCAATGTTCCTTGTCAAACGTTTGCTTTATGCTCTAAAACGGCGTTACAAACAAGCTAAATGCGCTCCTGGGGCAGGAAAGCTGTTTTCATGCACTCGATGATTCAAAGTGTGTTTTCCCACTCTGAACAGGTGCATATCCCAGTACTATGTTGAAAACTCGTTTCAGGCGTGCTTATACAGTTAAAATGACAAATATGCTGAAAATGTATTAAACGCTCGAAAACCCATGCTTAGAATATTGTTCCATGTCAGATATGCTCGAATGTACTCATTTCACTCAAAATCAATGTTCCTTGTCAACCGTTTGCTTTATGCTCTAAAACGGCGTTACAAACAAGCTAAATGCGCTCCTGGGGCAGGAAAGCTGTTTTCATGCACTCGATGATTCAAAGTGTGTTTTCCCACTCTGAACAGGTGCATATCCCAGTACTATGTTGAAAACTCGTTTCAGGCGTGCTTATACAGTTAAAATGACAAAAATGCTGAAAATGTACTAAACGCTCGTAAGCCCATGATTAGAATGTTGTTCCAAGTCAGATATGGTCGAATGCACTCATTTCACTCAAAATCAATGTTCCTTGTCAAACGTTTGCTTTATGCTCTAAAACGGCGTTACAAACAAGCTAAATGCGCTCCTGGGGCAGGAAAGCTGCTTTCATGCACTCGATGATTCAAAGTGTGTTTTCCCACTCTGAACAGGTGCATATCACAATACTATGTTGAAAAGTTGTTTCAGCCGTGATTATACAGTTAAAATGACAAATATGCTGAAAATGGGTTAAAAGCTCGAAAACATGAAAATCCATGCTTAGAATCTTGTTCCATGTCAGATATGCTCGAATGCACTCATTTCACTCAAAATCAATGTTCCTTGTCAAACGTTTGCTTTATGCTCTAAAACGGCGTTACAAACAAGCTAAATGCGCAGGAAAGCTGTTTTCATGCACTCGATGATTCAAAGTGTGTTTTCCCACTCTGAACAGGTGCATATCCCAGTACTATGTTGAAAACTCGTTTCAGGCGTGCTTATACAGTTAAAATGACAAAAATGCTGAAAATGTACTAAACGCTCGTAAGCCCATGATTAGAATGTTGTTCCAAGTCAGATATGGTCGAATGCACTCATTTCACTCAAAATCAATGTTCCTTGTCAAACGTTTGCTTTATGCTCTAAAACGGCGTTACAAACAAGCTAAATGCGCTCCTGGGGCAGGAAAGCTGCTTTCATGCACTCGATGATTCAAAGTGTGTTTTCCCACTCTGAACAGGTGCATATCACAATACTATGTTGAAAAGTTGTTTCAGCCGTGATTATACAGTTAAAATGACAAATATGCTGAAAATGGGTTAAAAGCTCGAAAACATGAAAATCCATGCTTAGAATGTTGTTCCATGTCAGATATGCTCGAATGCACTCATTTCACTCAAAATCAATGTTCCTTGTCAAACGTTTGCTTTATGCTCTAAAACGGCGTTACAAACAAGCTAAATGCGCTCCTGGGGCAGGAAAGCTGTTTTCATGCACTCGATGATTCAAAGTGTGTTTTCCCACTCTGAACAGGTGCATATCCCAGTACTATGTTGAAAACTCGTTTCAGGCGTGCTTATACAGTTAAAATGACAAAAATGCTGAAAATGTACTAAACGCTCGTAAGCCCATGATTAGAATGTTGTTCCAAGTCAGATATGGTCGAATGCACTCATTTCACTCAAAATCAATGTTCCTTGTCAAACGTTTGCTTTATGCTCTAAAACGGCGTTACAAACAAGCTAAATGCGCTCCTGGGGCAGGAAAGCTGTTTTCATGCACTCGATGATTCAAAGTCCCACTCTGAACAGGTGCATATCACAATACTATGTTGAAAAGTCGTTTCAGCCGTGCTTATACAGTTAAAATGACAAATATGCTGAAAATGGGTTAAAAGCTCGAAAACATGAAAATCCATGCTTAGAATGTTGTTCCATGTCAGATATGCTCGAATGCACTCATTTCACTCAAAATCAATGTTCCTTGTCAAACGTTTGCTTTATGATCTAAAACGGCGTTACAAACAAGCTAAATGCGCTCCTGGGGCAGGAAAGCTGTTTTCATGCACTCGATGATTCAAAGTGTGTTTTCCCACTCTGAACAGGTGCATATCACAGTACTATGTTGAAAACTCGTTTCAGACGTGCTTATACAGTTAAAATGACAAATATGCTGAAAATGTATTTAACGCTCGAAGACCCATGCTTAGAATATTGTTCCATGTCAGATATGCTCGAATGCACTCATTTCACTCAAAATCAATGGTCCATGTCAAACGTTTGCTTTATGCTCTAAAACGGCGTTACAAACAAGCTAAATGCGCTCCTGGGGCAGGAAAGCTGTTTTCATGCACTAGGTGACACAAAGTGTTTTCCCACTCTGAACAGGTGCATATCACAGTACGATGTTGAAAAGTCGTTTCAGCCGTGCTTATACAGTTAAAATGACAAATATGCTGAAAATGGGTTAAAAGCTCGAAAACATGAAAATCCATGCTTAGAATGTTGTTCCATGTCAGATATGCTCGAATGCACTCATTTCACTCAAAATCAATGTTCCTTGTCAAACGTTTGCTTTATGATCTAAAACGGCGTTACAAACAAGCTAAATGCGCTCCTGGGGCAGGAAAGCTGTTTTCATGCACTCGATGATTCAAAGTGTGTTTTCCCACTCTGAACAGGTGCATATCACAGTACTATGTTGAAAACTCGTTTCAGACGTGCTTATGCAGTTAAAATGACAAATATGCTGAAAATGTATTTAACGCTCGAAGACCCATGCTTAGAATATTGTTCCATGTCAGATATGCTCGAATGCACTCATTTCACTCAAAATCAATGGTCCATGTCAAACGTTTGCTTTATGCTCTAAAACGGCGTTACAAACAAGCTAAATGCGCTCCTGGGGCAGGAAAGCTGTTTTCATGCACTAGGTGACACAAAGTGTTTTCCCACTCTGAACAGGTGCATATCACAGTACGATGTTGAAAAGTCGTTTCAGCCGTGCTTATACAGTTAAAATGACAAATATGCTGAAAATGGGTTAAAAGCTCGAAAACATGAAAATCCATGCTTAGAATGTTGTTCCATGTCAGATATGCTCGAATGCACTCATTTCACTCAAAATCAATGTTCCTTGTCAAACGTTTGCTTTATGCTCTAAAACGGCGTTACAAACAAGCTAAATGCGCTCCTGGGGCAGGAAAGCTGTTTTCATGCACTAGGTGACACAAAGTGTGTTTTTCCACTCTGAACAGGTGCAAATCACAGTACTATGTTGAAAACTCGTTTTAGGCGTACTTATACAGTTAAAATGACAAATATGCTGAAAATGTATTAAACGCTCGAAAACCCATGCTTAGAATATTGTTCCATGTCAGATATGCTCGAATGTACTCATTTCACTCGAAATCAATGTTCCTTGTCAAACGTTTGCTTTATGCTCTAAAACGGCGTTACAAACAAGCTAAATGCGCTCCTGGGGCAGGAAAGCTGTTTTCATGCACTAGGTGACACAAAGTGTGTTTTCCCACTCTGAACAGGTGCATATCACAATACTATGTTGAAAAGTTGTTTCAGCCGTGATTATACAGTTAAAATGACAAATATGCTGAAAATGGGTTAAAAGCTCGAAAACATGAAAATCCATGCTTAGAATCTTGTTCCATGTCAGATATGCTCGAATGCACTCATTTCACTCAAAATCAATGTTCCTTGTCAAACGTTTGCTTTATGCTCTAAAACGGCGTTACAAACAAGCTAAATGCGCTCCTGGGGCAGGAAAGCTGTTTTCATGCACTCGATGATTCAAAGTGTGTTTTCCCACTCTGAACAGGTGCATATCCCAGTACTATGTTGAAAACTCGTTTCAGGCGTGCTTATACAGTTAAAATGACAAAAATGCTGAAAATGTACTAAACGCTCGTAAGCCCATGATTAGAATGTTGTTCCAAGTCAGATATGGTCGAATGCACTCATTTCACTCAAAATCAATGTTCCTTGTCAAACGTTTGCTTTATGCTCTAAAACGGCGTTACAAACAAGCTAAATGCGCTCCTGGGGCAGGAAAGCTGCTTTCATGCACTCGATGATTCAAAGTGTGTTTTCCCACTCTGAACAGGTGCATATCACAATACTATGTTGAAAAGTTGTTTCAGCCGTGCTTATACAGTTAAAATGACAAATATGCTGAAAATGGGTTAAAAGCTCGAAAACATGAAAATCCATGCTTAGAATGTTGTTCCATGTCAGATATGCTCGAATGCACTCATTTCACTCAAAATCAATGTTCCTTGTCAAACGTTTGCTTTATGCTCTAAAACGGCGTTACAAACAAGCTAAATGCGCTCCTGGGGCAGGAAAGCTGTTTTCATGCACTCGATGATTCAAAGTGTGTTTTCCCACTCTGAACAGGTGCATATCACAGTACTATGTTGAAAACTCGTTTTAGGCGTGCTTATACAGTTAAAATGACAAATATGCTGAAAATGTATTAAACGCTCGAAAACCCATGCTTAGAATATTGTTCCATGTCAGATATGCTCGAATGTACTCATTTCACTCAAAATCAATGTTCCTTGTCAACCGTTTGCTTTATGCTCTAAAACGGCGTTACAAACAAGCTGAATGCGCTCCTGGGGCAGGAAAGCTGCTTTCATGCACTCGATAACACAAAGTGTGTTTTCCCACTCTGAACATGTGCATATCACAGTACTTTATTGAAAACTCGTTTCAGACGTGCTTATACAGTTAAAATGACAAATATGCTGAAAATGTATTTAACGCTCGTAGACCCATGCTTAGAATATTGTTCCATGTCAGATATGCTCGAATGCACTCATTTCACTCAAAATCAATGTTCCTTGTCAAACGTTTGCTTTATGCTCTAAAACGGCGTTACAAACAAGCTAAATGCGCTCCTGGGGCAGGAAAGCTGTTTTCATGCACTCGATGATTCAAAGTGTGTTTTCCCACTCTGAACAGGTGCATATCCCAGTACTATGTTGAAAACTCGTTTCAGGCGTGCTTATACAGTTAAAATGACAAAAATGCTGAAAATGTACTAAACGCTCGTAAGCCCATGATTAGAATGTTGTTCCAAGTCAGATATGGTCGAATGCACTCATTTCACTCAAAATCAATGTTCCTTGTCAAACGTTTGCTTTATGCTCTAAAACGGCGTTACAAACAAGCTGAATGCGCTCCTGGGGCAGGAAAGCTGCTTTCATGCACTCGATAACACAAAGTGTGTTTTCCCACTCTGAACATGTGCATATCACAGTACTTTATTGAAAACTCGTTTCAGACGTGCTTATACAGTTAAAATGACAAATATGCTGAAAATGTATTTAACGCTCGTAGACCCATGCTTAGAATCTTGTTCCATGTCAGATATGCTCGAATGCACTCATTTCACTCAAAATCAATGTTCCTTGTCAAACGTTTGCTTTATGCTCTAAAACGGCGTTACAAACAAGCTAAATGCGCTCCTGGGGCAGGAAAGCTGTTTTCATGCACTCGATGATTCAAAGTGTGTTTTCCCACTCTGAACAGGTGCATATCCCAGTACTATGTTGAAAACTCGTTTCAGGCGTGCTTATACAGTTAAAATGACAAAAATGCTGAAAATGTACTAAACGCTCGTAAGCCCATGATTAGAATGTTGTTCCAAGTCAGATCTGGTCGAATGCACTCATTTCACTCAAAATCAATGTTCCTTGTCAAACGTTTGCTTTATGCTCTAAAACGGCGTTACAAACAAGCTAAATGCGCTCCTGGGGCAGGAAAGCTGCTTTCATGCACTCGATGATTCAAAGTGTGTTTTCCCACTCTGAACAGGTGCATATCACAATACTATGTTGAAAAGTTGTTTCAGCCGTGATTATACAGTTAAAATGACAAATATGCTGAAAATGGGTTAAAAGCTCGAAAACATGAAAATCCATGCTTAGAATGTTGTTCCATGTCAGATATGCTCGAATGCACTCATTTCACTCAAAATCAATGTTCCTTGTCAAACGTTTGCTTTATGCTCTAAAACGGCGTTACAAACAAGCTAAATGCGCTCCTGGGGCAGGAAAGCTGTTTTCATGCACTCGATGATTCAAAGTGTGTTTTCCCACTCTGAACAGGTGCATATCCCAGTACTATGTTGAAAACTCGTTTCAGGCGTGCTTATACAGTTAAAATGACAAAAATGCTGAAAATGTACTAAACGCTCGTAAGCCCATGATTAGAATGTTGTTCCAAGTCAGATATGGTCGAATGCACTCATTTCACTCAAAATCAATGTTCCTTGTCAAACGTTTGCTTTATGCTCTAAAACGGCGTTACAAACAAGCTAAATGCGCTCCTGGGGCAGGAAAGCTGTTTTCATGCACTCGATGATTCAAAGTCCCACTCTGAACAGGTGCATATCACAATACTATGTTGAAAAGTCGTTTCAGCCGTGCTTATACAGTTAAAATGACAAATATGCTGAAAATGGGTTAAAAGCTCGAAAACATGAAAATCCATGCTTAGAATGTTGTTCCATGTCAGATATGCTCGAATGCACTCATTTCACTCAAAATCAATGTTCCTTGTCAAACGTTTGCTTTATGATCTAAAACGGCGTTACAAACAAGCTAAATGCGCTCCTGGGGCAGGAAAGCTGTTTTCATGCACTCGATGATTCAAAGTGTGTTTTCCCACTCTGAACAGGTGCATATCACAGTACTATGTTGAAAACTCGTTTCAGACGTGCTTATACAGTTAAAATGACAAATATGCTGAAAATGTATTTAACGCTCGAAGACCCATGCTTAGAATATTGTTCCATGTCAGATATGCTCGAATGCACTCATTTCACTCAAAATCAATGGTCCATGTCAAACGTTTGCTTTATGCTCTAAAACGGCGTTACAAACAAGCTAAATGCGCTCCTGGGGCAGGAAAGCTGTTTTCATGCACTAGGTGACACAAAGTGTTTTCCCACTCTGAACAGGTGCATATCACAGTACGATGTTGAAAAGTCGTTTCAGCCGTGCTTATACAGTTAAAATGACAAATATGCTGAAAATGGGTTAAAAGCTCGAAAACATGAAAATCCATGCTTAGAATGTTGTTCCATGTCAGATATGCTCGAATGCACTCATTTCACTCAAAATCAATGTTCCTTGTCAAACGTTTGCTTTATGATCTAAAACGGCGTTACAAACAAGCTAAATGCGCTCCTGGGGCAGGAAAGCTGTTTTCATGCACTCGATGATTCAAAGTGTGTTTTCCCACTCTGAACAGGTGCATATCACAGTACTATGTTGAAAACTCGTTTCAGACGTGCTTATGCAGTTAAAATGACAAATATGCTGAAAATGTATTTAACGCTCGAAGACCCATGCTTAGAATATTGTTCCATGTCAGATATGCTCGAATGCACTCATTTCACTCAAAATCAATGGTCCATGTCAAACGTTTGCTTTATGCTCTAAAACGGCGTTACAAACAAGCTAAATGCGCTCCTGGGGCAGGAAAGCTGTTTTCATGCACTAGGTGACACAAAGTGTTTTCCCACTCTGAACAGGTGCATATCACAGGTACGATGTTGAAAAGTCGTTTCAGCCGTGCTTATACAGTTAAAATGACAAATATGCTGAAAATGGGTTAAAAGCTCGAAAACATGAAAATCCATGCTTAGAATGTTGTTCCATGTCAGATATGCTCGAATGCACTCATTTCACTCAAAATCAATGTTCCTCTGTCAAACGTTTGCTTTATGCTCTAAAACGGCGTTACAAACAAGCTAAATGCGCTCCTGGGGCAGGAAAGCTGTTTTCATGCACTAGGTGACACAAGTGTGTTTTTCCACTCTGAACAGGTGCAAAAGTCACAGTACTATGTTGAAAACTCGTTTTAGGCGTACTTATACAGTTAAAATGACAAATATGCTGAAAATGTATTAAACGCTCGAAAACCCATGCTTAGAATATTGTTCCATGTCAGATATGCTCGAATGTACTCATTTCACTCGAAATCAATGTTCCTTGTCAAACGTTTGCTTTATGCTCTAAAACGGCGTTACAAACAAGCTAAATGCGCTCCTGGGGCAGGAAAGCTGTTTTCATGCACTAGGTGACACAAAGTGTGTTTTCCCACTCTGAACAGGTGCATATCACAATACTATGTTGAAAAGTTGTTTCAGCCGTGATTATACAGTTAAAATGACAAATATGCTGAAAATGGGTTAAAAGCTCGAAAACATGAAAATCCATGCTTAGAATCTTGTTCCATGTCAGATATGCTCGAATGCACTCATTTCACTCAAAATCAATGTTCCTTGTCAAACGTTTGCTTTATGCTCTAAAACGGCGTTACAAACAAGCTAAATGCGCTCCTGGGGCAGGAAAGCTGTTTCATGCACTCGATGATTCAAAGTGTGTTTTCCCACTCTGAACAGGTGCATATCCCAGTACTATGTTGAAAACTCGTTTCAGGCGTGCTTATACAGTTAAAATGACAAAAATGCTGAAAATGTACTAAACGCTCGTAAGCCCATGATTAGAATGTTGTTCTCAAGTCAGATATGGTCGAATGCACTCATTTTCACTCAAAATCAATGTTCCTTGTCAAACGTTTGCTTTATGCTCTAAAACGGCGTTACAAACAAGCTAAATGCGCTCCTGGGGCAGGAAAGCTGCTTTCATGCACTCGATGATTCAAAGTGTGTTTTCCCACTCTGAACAGGTGCATATCACAATACTATGTTGAAAAGTTGTTTCAGCCGTGCTTATACAGTTAAAATGACAAATATGCTGAAAATGGGTTAAAAGCTCGAAAACATGAAAATCCATGCTTAGAATGTTGTTCCATGTCAGATATGCTCGAATGCACTCATTTCACTCAAAATCAATGTTCCTTGTCAAACGTTTGCTTTATGCTCTAAAACGGCGTTACAAACAAGCTAAATGCGCTCCTGGGGCAGGAAAGCTGTTTTCATGCACTCGATGATTCAAAGTGTGTTTTCCCACTCTGAACAGGTGCATATCACAGTACTATGTTGAAAACTCGTTTTAGGCGTGCTTATACAGTTAAAATGACAAATATGCTGAAAATGTATTAAACGCTCGAAAACCCATGCTTAGAATATTGTTCCATGTCAGATATGCTCGAATGTACTCATTTCACTCAAAATCAATGTTCCTTGTCAACCGTTTGCTTTATGCTCTAAAACGGCGTTACAAACAAGCTGAATGCGCTCCTGGGGCAGGAAAGCTGCTTTCATGCACTCGATAACACAAAGTGTGTTTTCCCACTCTGAACATGTGCATATCACAGTACTTTATTGAAAACTCGTTTCAGACGTGCTTATACAGTTAAAATGACAAATATGCTGAAAATGTATTTAACGCTCGTAGACCCATGCTTAGAATATTGTTCCATGTCAGATATGCTCGAATGCACTCATTTCACTCAAAATCAATGTTCCTTGTCAAACGTTTGCTTTATGCTCTAAAACGGCGTTACAAACAAGCTAAATGCGCTCCTGGGGCAGGAAAGCTGTTTTCATGCACTCGATGATTCAAAGTGTGTTTTCCCACTCTGAACAGGTGCATATCCCAGTACTATGTTGAAAACTCGTTTCAGGCGTGCTTATACAGTTAAAATGACAAAAATGCTGAAAATGTACTAAACGCTCGTAAGCCCATGATTAGAATGTTGTTCCAAGTCAGATATGGTCGAATGCACTCATTTCACTCAAAATCAATGTTCCTTGTCAAACGTTTGCTTTATGCTCTAAAACGGCGTTACAAACAAGCTGAATGCGCTCCTGGGGCAGGAAAGCTGCTTTCATGCACTCGATAACACAAAGTGTGTTTTCCCACTCTGAACATGTGCATATCACAGTACTTTATTGAAAACTCGTTTCAGACGTGCTTATACAGTTAAAATGACAAATATGCTGAAAATGTATTTAACGCTCGTAGACCCATGCTTAGAATATTGTTCCATGTCAGATATGCTCGAATGCACTCATTTCACTCAAAATCAATGTTCCTTGTCAAACGTTTGCTTTATGCTCTAAAACGGCGTTACAAACAAGCTAAATGCGCTCCTGGGGCAGGAAAGCTGTTTTCATGCACTCGATGATTCAAAGTGTGTTTTCCCACTCTGAACAGGTGCATATCCCAGTACTATGTTGAAAACTCGTTTCAGGCGTGCTTATACAGTTAAAATGACAAAAATGCTGAAAATGTACTAAACGCTCGTAAGCCCATGATTAGAATGTTGTTCCAAGTCAGATCTGGTCGAATGCACTCATTTCACTCAAAATCAATGTTCCTTGTCAAACGTTTGCTTTATGCTCTAAAACGGCGTTACAAACAAGCTAAATGCGCTCCTGGGGCAGGAAAGCTGTTTTCATGCACTCGATGATTCAAAGTGTGTTTTCCCACTCTGAACAGGTGCATATCCCAGTACTATGTTGAAAACTCGTTTCAGGCGTGCTTATACAGTTAAAATGACAAAAATGCTGAAAATGTACTAAACGCTCGTAAGCCCATGATTAGAATGTTGTTCCAAGTCAGATATGGTCGAATGCACTCATTTCACTCAAAATCAATGTTCCTTGTCAAACGTTTGCTTTATGCTCTAAAACGGCGTTACAAACAAGCTAAATGCGCTCCTGGGGCAGGAAAGCTGCTTTCATGCACTCGATGATTCAAAGTGTGTTTTCCCACTCTGAACAGGTGCATATCACAATACTATGTTGAAAAGTTGTTTCAGCCGTGATTATACAGTTAAAATGACAAATATGCTGAAAATGGGTTAAAAGCTCGAAAACATGAAAATCCATGCTTAGAATCTTGTTCCATGTCAGATATGCTCGAATGCACTCATTTCACTCAAAATCAATGTTCCTTGTCAAACGTTTGCTTTATGCTCTAAAACGGCGTTACAAACAAGCTAAATGCGCAGGAAAGCTGTTTTCATGCACTCGATGATTCAAAGTGTGTTTTCCCACTCTGAACAGGTGCATATCCCAGTACTATGTTGAAAACTCGTTTCAGGCGTGCTTATACAGTTAAAATGACAAAAATGCTGAAAATGTACTAAACGCTCGTAAGCCCATGATTAGAATGTTGTTCCAAGTCAGATATGGTCGAATGCACTCATTTCACTCAAAATCAATGTTCCTTGTCAAACGTTTGCTTTATGCTCTAAAACGGCGTTACAAACAAGCTAAATGCGCTCCTGGGGCAGGAAAGCTGCTTTCATGCACTCGATGATTCAAAGTGTGTTTTCCCACTCTGAACAGGTGCATATCACAATACTATGTTGAAAAGTTGTTTCAGCCGTGATTATACAGTTAAAATGACAAATATGCTGAAAATGGGTTAAAAGCTCGAAAACATGAAAATCCATGCTTAGAATGTTGTTCCATGTCAGATATGCTCGAATGCACTCATTTCACTCAAAATCAATGTTCCTTGTCAAACGTTTGCTTTATGCTCTAAAACGGCGTTACAAACAAGCTAAATGCGCTCCTGGGGCAGGAAAGCTGTTTTCATGCACTCGATGATTCAAAGTGTGTTTTCCCACTCTGAACAGGTGCATATCCCAGTACTATGTTGAAAACTCGTTTCAGGCGTGCTTATACAGTTAAAATGACAAAAATGCTGAAAATGTACTAAACGCTCGTAAGCCCATGATTAGAATGTTGTTCCAAGTCAGATATGGTCGAATGCACTCATTTCACTCAAAATCAATGTTCCTTGTCAAACGTTTGCTTTATGCTCTAAAACGGCGTTACAAACAAGCTAAATGCGCTCCTGGGGCAGGAAAGCTGTTTTCATGCACTCGATGATTCAAAGTCCCACTCTGAACAGGTGCATATCACAATACTATGTTGAAAAGTCGTTTCAGCCGTGCTTATACAGTTAAAATGACAAATATGCTGAAAATGGGTTAAAAGCTCGAAAACATGAAAATCCAGGCTTAGAATGTTGTTCCATGTCAGATATGCTCGAATGCACTCATTTCACTCAAAATCAATGTTCCTTGTCAAACGTTTGCTTTATGATCTAAAACGGCGTTACAAACAAGCTAAATGCGCTCCTGGGGCAGGAAAGCTGTTTTCATGCACTCGATGATTCAAAGTGTGTTTTCCCACTCTGAACAGGTGCATATCCCAGTACTATGTTGAAAACTCGTTTCAGGCGTGCTTATACAGTTAAAATGACAAATATGCTGAAAATGTTTTTAACGCTCGAAGACCCATGCTTAGAATATTGTTCCATGTCAGATATGCTCGAATGCACTCATTTCCCTCAAAATCAATGGTCCATGTCAAACGTTTGCTTTATGCTCTAAAACGGCGTTACAAACAAGCTAAATGCGCTCCTGGGGCAGGAAAGCTGTTTTCATGCACTAGGTGACACAAAGTGTTTTCCCACTCTGAACAGGTGCATATCACAGTACGATGTTGAAAAATCGTTTCAGCCGTGCTTATACAGTTAAAATGACAAATATGCTGAAAATGGGTTAAAAGCTCGAAAACATGAAAATCCATGCTTAGAATGTTGTTCCATGTCAGATATGCTCGAATGCACTCATTTCACTCAAAATCAATGTTCCTTGTCAAACGTTTGCTTTATGCTCTAAAACGGCGTTACAAACAAGCTAAATGCGCTCCTGGGGCAGGAAAGCTGTTTTCATGCACTCGATGATTCAAAGTGTGTTTTCCCACTCTGAACAGGTGCATATCACAGTACTATGTTGAAAACTCGTTTTAGGCGTGCTTATACAGTTAAAATGACAAATATGCTGAAAATGTATTAAACGCTCGAAAACCCATGCTTAGAATATTGTTCCATGTCAGATATGCTCGAATGTACTCATTTCACTCAAAATCAATGTTCCTTGTCAACCGTTTGCTTTATGCTCTAAAACGGCGTTACAAACAAGCTGAATGCGCTCCTGGGGCAGGAAAGCTGCTTTCATGCACTCGATAACACAAAGTGTGTTTTCCCACTCTGAACATGTGCATATCACAGTACTTTATTGAAAACTCGTTTCAGACGTGCTTATACAGTTAAAATGACAAATATGCTGAAAATGTATTTAACGCTCGTAGACCCATGCTTAGAATATTGTTCCATGTCAGATATGCTCGAATGCACTCATTTCACTCAAAATCAATGTTCCTTGTCAAACGTTTGCTTTATGCTCTAAAACGGCGTTACAAACAAGCTAAATGCGCTCCTGGGGCAGGAAAGCTGTTTTCATGCACTCGATGATTCAAAGTGTGTTTTCCCACTCTGAACAGGTGCATATCCCAGTACTATGTTGAAAACTCGTTTCAGGCGTGCTTATACAGTTAAAATGACAAATATGCTGAAAATGTATTTAACGCTCGAAGACCCATGCTTAGAATATTGTTCCATGTCAGATATGCTCGAATGCACTCATTTCCCTCAAAATCAATGGTCCATGTCAAACGTTTGCTTTATGCTCTAAAACGGCGTTACAAACAAGCTAAATGCGCTCCTGGGGCAGGAAAGCTGTTTTCATGCACTAGGTGACACAAAGTGTTTTCCCACTCTGAACAGGTGCATATCACAGTACGATGTTGAAAAATCGTTTCAGCCGTGCTTATACAGTTAAAATGACAAATATGCTGAAAATGGGTTAAAAGCTCGAAAACATGAAAATCCATGCTTAGAATGTTGTTCCATGTCAGATATGCTCGAATGCACTCATTTCACTCAAAATCAATGTTCCTTGTCAAACGTTTGCTTTATGCTCTAAAACGGCGTTACAAACAAGCTAAATGCGCTCCTGGGGCAGGAAAGCTGTTTTCATGCACTCGATGATTCAAAGTGTGTTTTCCCACTCTGAACAGGTGCATATCACAGTACTATGTTGAAAACTCGTTTTAGGCGTGCTTATACAGTTAAAATGACAAATATGCTGAAAATGTATTAAACGCTCGAAAACCCATGCTTAGAATATTGTTCCATGTCAGATATGCTCGAATGTACTCATTTCACTCAAAATCAATGTTCCTTGTCAACCGTTTGCTTTATGCTCTAAAACGGCGTTACAAACAAGCTGAATGCGCTCCTGGGGCAGGAAAGCTGCTTTCATGCACTCGATAACACAAAGTGTGTTTTCCCACTCTGAACATGTGCATATCACAGTACTTTATTGAAAACTCGTTTCAGACGTGCTTATACAGTTAAAATGACAAATATGCTGAAAATGTATTTAACGCTCGTAGACCCATGCTTAGAATATTGTGCCATGTCAGATATGCTCGAATGCACTCATTTCACTCAAAATCAATGTTCCTTGTCAAACGTTTGCTTTATGCTCTAAAACGGCGTTACAAACAAGCTAAATGCGCTCCTGGGGCAGGAAAGCTGTTTTCATGCACTCGATGATTCAAAGTGTGTTTTCCCACTCTGAACAGGTGCATATCCCAGTACTATGTTGAAAACTCGTTTCAGGCGTGCTTATACAGTTAAAATGACAAATATGCTGAAAATGTATTAAACGCTCGAAAACCCATGCTTAGAATATTGTTCCATGTCAGATATGCTCGAATGTACTCATTTCACTCAAAATCAATGTTCCTTGTCAACCGTTTGCTTTATGCTCTAAAACGGCGTTACAAACAAGCTAAATGCGCTCCTGGGGCAGGAAAGCTGTTTTCATGCACTCGATGATTCAAAGTGTGTTTTCCCACTCTGAACAGGTGCATATCCCAGTACTATGTTGAAAACTCGTTTCAGGCGTGCTTATACAGTTAAAATGACAAAAATGCTGAAAATGTACTAAACGCTCGTAAGCCCATGATTAGAATGTTGTTCCAAGTCAGATATGGTCGAATGCACTCATTTCACTCAAAATCAATGTTCCTTGTCAAACGTTTGCTTTATGCTCTAAAACGGCGTTACAAACAAGCTAAATGCGCTCCTGGGGCAGGAAAGCTGCTTTCATGCACTCGATGATTCAAAGTGTGTTTTCCCACTCTGAACAGGTGCATATCACAATACTATGTTGAAAAGTTGTTTCAGCCGTGATTATACAGTTAAAATGACAAATATGCTGAAAATGGGTTAAAAGCTCGAAAACATGAAAATCCATGCTTAGAATCTTGTTCCATGTCAGATATGCTCGAATGCACTCATTTCACTCAAAATCAATGTTCCTTGTCAAACGTTTGCTTTATGCTCTAAAACGGCGTTACAAACAAGCTAAATGCGCAGGAAAGCTGTTTTCATGCACTCGATGATTCAAAGTGTGTTTTCCCACTCTGAACAGGTGCATATCCCAGTACTATGTTGAAAACTCGTTTCAGGCGTGCTTATACAGTTAAAATGACAAAAATGCTGAAAATGTACTAAACGCTCGTAAGCCCATGATTAGAATGTTGTTCCAAGTCAGATATGGTCGAATGCACTCATTTCACTCAAAATCAATGTTCCTTGTCAAACGTTTGCTTTATGCTCTAAAACGGCGTTACAAACAAGCTAAATGCGCTCCTGGGGCAGGAAAGCTGCTTTCATGCACTCGATGATTCAAAGTGTGTTTTCCCACTCTGAACAGGTGCATATCACAATACTATGTTGAAAAGTTGTTTCAGCCGTGATTATACAGTTAAAATGACAAATATGCTGAAAATGGGTTAAAAGCTCGAAAACATGAAAATCCATGCTTAGAATGTTGTTCCATGTCAGATATGCTCGAATGCACTCATTTCACTCAAAATCAATGTTCCTTGTCAAACGTTTGCTTTATGCTCTAAAACGGCGTTACAAACAAGCTAAATGCGCTCCTGGGGCAGGAAAGCTGTTTTCATGCACTCGATGATTCAAAGTGTGTTTTCCCACTCTGAACAGGTGCATATCCCAGTACTATGTTGAAAACTCGTTTCAGGCGTGCTTATACAGTTAAAATGACAAAAATGCTGAAAATGTACTAAACGCTCGTAAGCCCATGATTAGAATGTTGTTCCAAGTCAGATATGGTCGAATGCACTCATTTCACTCAAAATCAATGTTCCTTGTCAAACGTTTGCTTTATGCTCTAAAACGGCGTTACAAACAAGCTAAATGCGCTCCTGGGGCAGGAAAGCTGTTTTCATGCGCTCGATGATTCAAAGTCCCACTCTGAACAGGTGCATATCACAATACTATGTTGAAAAGTCGTTTCAGCCGTGCTTATACAGTTAAAATGACAAATATGCTGAAAATGGGTTAAAAGCTCGAAAACATGAAAATCCATGCTTAGAATGTTGTTCCATGTCAGATATGCTCGAATGCACTCATTTCACTCAAAATCAATGTTCCTTGTCAAACGTTTGCTTTATGATCTAAAACGGCGTTACAAACAAGCTAAATGCGCTCCTGGGGCAGGAAAGCTGTTTTCATGCACTCGATGATTCAAAGTGTGTTTTCCCACTCTGAACAGGTGCATATCACAGTACTATGTTGAAAACTCGTTTCAGACGTGCTTATACAGTTAAAATGACAAATATGCTGAAAATGTATTTAACGCTCGAAGACCCATGCTTAGAATATTGTTCCATGTCAGATATGCTCGAATGCACTCATTTCACTCAAAATCAATGGTCCATGTCAAACGTTTGCTTTATGCTCTAAAACGGCGTTACAAACAAGCTAAATGCGCTCCTGGGGCAGGAAAGCTGTTTTCATGCACTAGGTGACACAAAGTGTTTTCCCACTCTGAACAGGTGCATATCACAGTACGATGTTGAAAAGTCGTTTCAGCCGTGCTTATACAGTTAAAATGACAAATATGCTGAAAATGGGTTAAAAGCTCGAAAACATGAAAATCCATGCTTAGAATGTTGTTCCATGTCAGATATGCTCGAATGCACTCATTTCACTCAAAATCAATGTTCCTTGTCAAACGTTTGCTTTATGATCTAAAACGGCGTTACAAACAAGCTAAATGCGCTCCTGGGGCAGGAAAGCTGTTTTCATGCACTCGATGATTCAAAGTGTGTTTTCCCACTCTGAACAGGTGCATATCACAGTACTATGTTGAAAACTCGTTTCAGACGTGCTTATGCAGTTAAAATGACAAATATGCTGAAAATGTATTTAACGCTCGAAGACCCATGCTTAGAATATTGTTCCATGTCAGATATGCTCGAATGCACTCATTTCACTCAAAATCAATGGTCCATGTCAAACGTTTGCTTTATGCTCTAAAACGGCGTTACAAACAAGCTAAATGCGCTCCTGGGGCAGGAAAGCTGTTTTCATGCACTAGGTGACACAAAGTGTTTTCCCACTCTGAACAGGTGCATATCACAGTACGATGTTGAAAAGTCGTTTCAGCCGTGCTTATACAGTTAAAATGACAAATATGCTGAAAATGGGTTAAAAGCTCGAAAACATGAAAATCCATGCTTAGAATGTTGTTCCATGTCAGATATGCTCGAATGCACTCATTTCACTCAAAATCAATGTTCCTTGTCAAACGTTTGCTTTATGCTCTAAAACGGCGTTACAAACAAGCTAAATGCGCTCCTGGGGCAGGAAAGCTGTTTTCATGCACTAGGTGACACAAAGTGTGTTTTTCCACTCTGAACAGGTGCAAATCACAGTACTATGTTGAAAACTCGTTTTAGGCGTACTTATACAGTTAAAATGACAAATATGCTGAAAATGTATTAAACGCTCGAAAACCCATGCTTAGAATATTGTTCCATGTCAGATATGCTCGAATGTACTCATTTCACTCGAAATCAATGTTCCTTGTCAAACGTTTGCTTTATGCTCTAAAACGGCGTTACAAACAAGCTAAATGCGCTCCTGGGGCAGGAAAGCTGTTTTCATGCACTAGGTGACACAAAGTGTGTTTTCCCACTCTGAACAGGTGCATATCACAATACTATGTTGAAAAGTTGTTTCAGCCGTGATTATACAGTTAAAATGACAAATATGCTGAAAATGGGTTAAAAGCTCGAAAACATGAAAATCCATGCTTAGAATCTTGTTCCATGTCAGATATGCTCGAATGCACTCATTTCACTCAAAATCAATGTTCCTTGTCAAACGTTTGCTTTATGCTCTAAAACGGCGTTACAAACAAGCTAAATGCGCTCCTGGGGCAGGAAAGCTGTTTTCATGCACTCGATGATTCAAAGTGTGTTTTCCCACTCTGAACAGGTGCATATCCCAGTACTATGTTGAAAACTCGTTTCAGGCGTGCTTATACAGTTAAAATGACAAAAATGCTGAAAATGTACTAAACGCTCGTAAGCCCATGATTAGAATGTTGTTCCAAGTCAGATATGGTCGAATGCACTCATTTCACTCAAAATCAATGTTCCTTGTCAAACGTTTGCTTTATGCTCTAAAACGGCGTTACAAACAAGCTAAATGCGCTCCTGGGGCAGGAAAGCTGCTTTCATGCACTCGATGATTCAAAGTGTGTTTTCCCACTCTGAACAGGTGCATATCACAATACTATGTTGAAAAGTTGTTTCAGCCGTGCTTATACAGTTAAAATGACAAATATGCTGAAAATGGGTTAAAAGCTCGAAAACATGAAAATCCATGCTTAGAATGTTGTTCCATGTCAGATATGCTCGAATGCACTCATTTCACTCAAAATCAATGTTCCTTGTCAAACGTTTGCTTTATGCTCTAAAACGGCGTTACAAACAAGCTAAATGCGCTCCTGGGGCAGGAAAGCTGTTTTCATGCACTCGATGATTCAAAGTGTGTTTTCCCACTCTGAACAGGTGCATATCACAGTACTATGTTGAAAACTCGTTTTAGGCGTGCTTATACAGTTAAAATGACAAATATGCTGAAAATGTATTAAACGCTCGAAAACCCATGCTTAGAATATTGTTCCATGTCAGATATGCTCGAATGTACTCATTTCACTCAAAATCAATGTTCCTTGTCAACCGTTTGCTTTATGCTCTAAAACGGCGTTACAAACAAGCTGAATGCGCTCCTGGGGCAGGAAAGCTGCTTTCATGCACTCGATAACACAAAGTGTGTTTTCCCACTCTGAACATGTGCATATCACAGTACTTTATTGAAAACTCGTTTCAGACGTGCTTATACAGTTAAAATGACAAATATGCTGAAAATGTATTTAACGCTCGTAGACCCATGCTTAGAATATTGTTCCATGTCAGATATGCTCGAATGCACTCATTTCACTCAAAATCAATGTTCCTTGTCAAACGTTTGCTTTATGCTCTAAAACGGCGTTACAAACAAGCTAAATGCGCTCCTGGGGCAGGAAAGCTGTTTTCATGCACTCGATGATTCAAAGTGTGTTTTCCCACTCTGAACAGGTGCATATCCCAGTACTATGTTGAAAACTCGTTTCAGGCGTGCTTATACAGTTAAAATGACAAAAATGCTGAAAATGTACTAAACGCTCGTAAGCCCATGATTAGAATGTTGTTCCAAGTCAGATATGGTCGAATGCACTCATTTCACTCAAAATCAATGTTCCTTGTCAAACGTTTGCTTTATGCTCTAAAACGGCGTTACAAACAAGCTGAATGCGCTCCTGGGGCAGGAAAGCTGCTTTCATGCACTCGATAACACAAAGTGTGTTTTCCCACTCTGAACATGTGCATATCACAGTACTTTATTGAAAACTCGTTTCAGACGTGCTTATACAGTTAAAATGACAAATATGCTGAAAATGTATTTAACGCTCGTAGACCCATGCTTAGAATATTGTTCCATGTCAGATATGCTCGAATGCACTCATTTCACTCAAAATCAATGTTCCTTGTCAAACGTTTGCTTTATGCTCTAAAACGGCGTTACAAACAAGCTAAATGCGCTCCTGGGGCAGGAAAGCTGTTTTCATGCACTCGATGATTCAAAGTGTGTTTTCCCACTCTGAACAGGTGCATATCCCAGTACTATGTTGAAAACTCGTTTCAGGCGTGCTTATACAGTTAAAATGACAAAAATGCTGAAAATGTACTAAACGCTCGTAAGCCCATGATTAGAATGTTGTTCCAAGTCAGATATGGTCGAATGCACTCATTTCACTCAAAATCAATGTTCCTTGTCAAACGTTTGCTTTATGCTCTAAAACGGCGTTACAAACAAGCTAAATGCGCTCCTGGGGCAGGAAAGCTGCTTTCATGCACTCGATGATTCAAAGTGTGTTTTCCCACTCTGAACAGGTGCATATCACAATACTATGTTGAAAAGTTGTTTCAGCCGTGATTATACAGTTAAAATGACAAATATGCTGAAAATGGGTTAAAAGCTCGAAAACATGAAAATCCATGCTTAGAATGTTGTTCCATGTCAGATATGCTCGAATGCACTCATTTCACTCAAAATCAATGTTCCTTGTCAAACGTTTGCTTTATGCTCTAAAACGGCGTTACAAACAAGCTAAATGCGCTCCTGGGGCAGGAAAGCTGTTTTCATGCACTCGATGATTCAAAGTGTGTTTTCCCACTCTGAACAGGTGCATATCCCAGTACTATGTTGAAAACTCGTTTCAGGCGTGCTTATACAGTTAAAATGACAAAAATGCTGAAAATGTACTAAACGCTCGTAAGCCCATGATTAGAATGTTGTTCCAAGTCAGATATGGTCGAATGCACTCATTTCACTCAAAATCAATGTTCCTTGTCAAACGTTTGCTTTATGCTCTAAAACGGCGTTACAAACAAGCTAAATGCGCTCCTGGGGCAGGAAAGCTGTTTTCATGCACTCGATGATTCAAAGTCCCACTCTGAACAGGTGCATATCACAATACTATGTTGAAAAGTCGTTTCAGCCGTGCTTATACAGTTAAAATGACAAATATGCTGAAAATGGGTTAAAAGCTCGAAAACATGAAAATCCAGGCTTAGAATGTTGTTCCATGTCAGATATGCTCGAATGCACTCATTTCACTCAAAATCAATGTTCCTTGTCAAACGTTTGCTTTATGATCTAAAACGGCGTTACAAACAAGCTAAATGCGCTCCTGGGGCAGGAAAGCTGTTTTCATGCACTCGATGATTCAAAGTGTGTTTTCCCACTCTGAACAGGTGCATATCCCAGTACTATGTTGAAAACTCGTTTCAGGCGTGCTTATACAGTTAAAATGACAAATATGCTGAAAATGTATTTAACGCTCGAAGACCCATGCTTAGAATATTGTTCCATGTCAGATATGCTCGAATGCACTCATTTCCCTCAAAATCAATGGTCCATGTCAAACGTTTGCTTTATGCTCTAAAACGGCGTTACAAACAAGCTAAATGCGCTCCTGGGGCAGGAAAGCTGTTTTCATGCACTAGGTGACACAAAGTGTTTTCCCACTCTGAACAGGTGCATATCACAGTACGATGTTGAAAAATCGTTTCAGCCGTGCTTATACAGTTAAAATGACAAATATGCTGAAAATGGGTTAAAAGCTCGAAAACATGAAAATCCATGCTTAGAATGTTGTTCCATGTCAGATATGCTCGAATGCACTCATTTCACTCAAAATCAATGTTCCTTGTCAAACGTTTGCTTTATGCTCTAAAACGGCGTTACAAACAAGCTAAATGCGCTCCTGGGGCAGGAAAGCTGTTTTCATGCACTAGGTGACACAAAGTGTGTTTTTCCACTCTGAACAGGTGCAAATCACAGTACTATGTTGAAAACTCGTTTTAGGCGTACTTATACAGTTAAAATGACAAATATGCTGAAAATGTATTAAACGCTCGAAAACCTATGCTTAGAATATTGTTCCATGTCAGATATGCTCGAATGTACTCATTTCACTCGAAATCAATGTTCCTTGTCAAACGTTTGCTTTATGCTCTAAAACGGCGTTACAAACAAGCTAAATGCGCTCCTGGGGCAGGAAAGCTGTTTTCATGCACTAGGTGACACAAAGTGTGTTTTCCCACTCTGAACAGGTGCATATCACAATACTATGTTGAAAAGTTGTTTCAGCCGTGATTATACAGTTAAAATGACAAATATGCTGAAAATGGGTTAAAAGCTCGAAAACATGAAAATCCATGCTTAGAATCTTGTTCCATGTCAGATATGCTCGAATGCACTCATTTCACTCAAAATCAATGTTCCTTGTCAAACGTTTGCTTTATGCTCTAAAACGGCGTTACAAACAAGCTAAATGCGCTCCTGGGGCAGGAAAGCTGTTTTCATGCACTCGATGATTCAAAGTGTGTTTTCCCACTCTGAACAGGTGCATATCCCAGTACTATGTTGAAAACTCGTTTCAGGCGTGCTTATACAGTTAAAATGACAAAAATGCTGAAAATGTACTAAACGCTCGTAAGCCCATGATTAGAATGTTGTTCCAAGTCAGATATGGTCGAATGCACTCATTTCACTCAAAATCAATGTTCCTTGTCAAACGTTTGCTTTATGCTCTAAAACGGCGTTACAAACAAGCTAAATGCGCTCCTGGGGCAGGAAAGCTGCTTTCATGCACTCGATGATTCAAAGTGTGTTTTCCCACTCTGAACAGGTGCATATCACAATACTATGTTGAAAAGTTGTTTCAGCCGTGCTTATACAGTTAAAATGACAAATATGCTGAAAATGGGTTAAAAGCTCGAAAACATGAAAATCCATGCTTAGAATGTTGTTCCATGTCAGATATGCTCGAATGCACTCATTTCACTCAAAATCAATGTTCCTTGTCAAACGTTTGCTTTATGCTCTAAAACGGCGTTACAAACAAGCTAAATGCGCTCCTGGGGCAGGAAAGCTGTTTTCATGCACTCGATGATTCAAAGTGTGTTTTCCCTCTCTGAACAGGTGCATATCACAGTACTATGTTGAAAACTCGTTTTAGGCGTGCTTATACAGTTAAAATGACAAATATGCTGAAAATGTATTAAACGCTCGAAAACCCATGCTTAGAATATTGTTCCATGTCAGATATGCTCGAATGTACTCATTTCACTCAAAATCAATGTTCCTTGTCAACCGTTTGCTTTATGCTCTAAAACGGCGTTACAAACAAGCTGAATGCGCTCCTGGGGCAGGAAAGCTGCTTTCATGCACTCGATAACACAAAGTGTGTTTTCCCACTCTGAACATGTGCATATCACAGTACTTTATTGAAAACTCGTTTCAGACGTGCTTATACAGTTAAAATGACAAATATGCTGAAAATGTATTTAACGCTCGTAGACCCATGCTTAGAATATTGTTCCATGTCAGATATGCTCGAATGCACTCATTTCACTCAAAATCAATGTTCCTTGTCAAACGTTTGCTTTATGCTCTAAAACGGCGTTACAAACAAGCTAAATGCGCTCCTGGGGCAGGAAAGCTGTTTTCATGCACTCGATGATTCAAAGTGTGTTTTCCCACTCTGAACAGGTGCATATCCCAGTACTATGTTGAAAACTCGTTTCAGGCGTGCTTATACAGTTAAAATGACAAAAATGCTGAAAATGTACTAAACGCTCGTAAGCCCATGATTAGAATGTTGTTCCAAGTCAGATATGGTCGAATGCACTCATTTCACTCAAAATCAATGTTCCTTGTCAAACGTTTGCTTTATGCTCTAAAACGGCGTTACAAACAAGCTGAACGCGCTCCTGGGGCAGGAAAGCTGCTTTCATGCACTCGATAACACAAAGTGTGTTTTCCCACTCTGAACATGTGCATATCACAGTACTTTATTGAAAACTCGTTTCAGACGTGCTTATACAGTTAAAATGACAAATATGCTGAAAATGTATTTAACGCTCGTAGACCCATGCTTAGAATATTGTTCCATGTCAGATATGCTCGAATGCACTCATTTCACTCAAAATCAATGTTCCTTGTCAAACGTTTGCTTTATGCTCTAAAACGGCGTTACAAACAAGCTAAATGCGCTCCTGGGGCAGGAAAGCTGTTTTCATGCACTCGATGATTCAAAGTGTGTTTTCCCACTCTGAACAGGTGCATATCCCAGTACTATGTTGAAAACTCGTTTCAGGCGTGCTTATACAGTTAAAATGACAAAAATGCTGAAAATGTACTAAACGCTCGTAAGCCCATGATTAGAATGTTGTTCCAAGTCAGATATGGTCGAATGCACTCATTTCACTCAAAATCAATGTTCCTTGTCAAACGTTTGCTTTATGCTCTAAAACGGCGTTACAAACAAGCTAAATGCGCTCCTGGGGCAGGAAAGCTGCTTTCATGCACTCGATGATTCAAAGTGTGTTTTCCCACTCTGAACAGGTGCATATCACAATACTATGTTGAAAAGTTGTTTCAGCCGTGATTATACAGTTAAAATGACAAATATGCTGAAAATGGGTTAAAAGCTCGAAAACATGAAAATCCATGCTTAGAATGTTGTTCCATGTCAGATATGCTCGAATGCACTCATTTCACTCAAAATCAATGTTCCTTGTCAAACGTTTGCTTTATGCTCTAAAACGGCGTTACAAACAAGCTAAATGCGCTCCTGGGGCAGGAAAGCTGTTTTCATGCACTCGATGATTCAAAGTGTGTTTTCCCACTCTGAACAGGTGCATATCCCAGTACTATGTTGAAAACTCGTTTCAGGCGTGCTTATACAGTTAAAATGACAAAAATGCTGAAAATGTACTAAACGCTCGTAAGCCCATGATTAGAATGTTGTTCCAAGTCAGATATGGTCGAATGCACTCATTTCACTCAAAATCAATGTTCCTTGTCAAACGTTTGCTTTATGCTCTAAAACGGCGTTACAAACAAGCTAAATGCGCTCCTGGGGCAGGAAAGCTGTTTTCATGCACTCGATGATTCAAAGTCCCACTCTGAACAGGTGCATATCACAATACTATGTTGAAAAGTCGTTTCAGCCGTGCTTATACAGTTAAAATGACAAATATGCTGAAAATGGGTTAAAAGCTCGAAAACATGAAAATCCAGGCTTAGAATGTTGTTCCATGTCAGATATGCTCGAATGCACTCATTTCACTCAAAATCAATGTTCCTTGTCAAACGTTTGCTTTATGATCTAAAACGGCGTTACAAACAAGCTAAATGCGCTCCTGGGGCAGGAAAGCTGTTTTCATGCACTCGATGATTCAAAGTGTGTTTTCCCACTCTGAACAGGTGCATATCCCAGTACTATGTTGAAAACTCGTTTCAGGCGTGCTTATACAGTTAAAATGACAAATATGCTGAAAATGTATTTAACGCTCGAAGACCCATGCTTAGAATATTGTTCCATGTCAGATATGCTCGAATGCACTCATTTCCCTCAAAATCAATGGTCCATGTCAAACGTTTGCTTTATGCTCTAAAACGGCGTTACAAACAAGCTAAATGCGCTCCTGGGGCAGGAAAGCTGTTTTCATGCACTAGGTGACACAAAGTGTTTTCCCACTCTGAACAGGTGCATATCACAGTACGATGTTGAAAAATCGTTTCAGCCGTGCTTATACAGTTAAAATGACAAATATGCTGAAAATGGGTTAAAAGCTCGAAAACATGAAAATCCATGCTTAGAATGTTGTTCCATGTCAGATATGCTCGAATGCACTCATTTCACTCAAAATCAATGTTCCTTGTCAAACGTTTGCTTTATGCTCTAAAACGGCGTTACAAACAAGCTAAATGCGCTCCTGGGGCAGGAAAGCTGTTTTCATGCACTCGATGATTCAAAGTGTGTTTTCCCACTCTGAACAGGTGCATATCACAGTACTATGTTGAAAACTCGTTTTAGGCGTGCTTATACAGTTAAAATGACAAATATGCTGAAAATGTATTAAACGCTCGAAAACCCATGCTTAGAATATTGTTCCATGTCAGATATGCTCGAATGTACTCATTTCACTCAAAATCAATGTTCCTTGTCAACCGTTTGCTTTATGCTCTAAAACGGCGTTACAAACAAGCTGAATGCGCTCCTGGGGCAGGAAAGCTGCTTTCATGCACTCGATAACACAAAGTGTGTTTTCCCACTCTGAACATGTGCATATCACAGTACTTTATTGAAAACTCGTTTCAGACGTGCTTATACAGTTAAAATGACAAATATGCTGAAAATGTATTTAACGCTCGTAGACCCATGCTTAGAATATTGTTCCATGTCAGATATGCTCGAATGCACTCATTTCACTCAAAATCAATGTTCCTTGTCAAACGTTTGCTTTATGCTCTAAAACGGCGTTACAAACAAGCTAAATGCGCTCCTGGGGCAGGAAAGCTGTTTTCATGCACTCGATGATTCAAAGTGTGTTTTCCCACTCTGAACAGGTGCATATCCCAGTACTATGTTGAAAACTCGTTTCAGGCGTGCTTATACAGTTAAAATGACAAATATGCTGAAAATGTATTTAACGCTCGAAGACCCATGCTTAGAATATTGTTCCATGTCAGATATGCTCGAATGCACTCATTTCCCTCAAAATCAATGGTCCATGTCAAACGTTTGCTTTATGCTCTAAAACGGCGTTACAAACAAGCTAAATGCGCTCCTGGGGCAGGAAAGCTGTTTTCATGCACTCGATGATTCAAAGTGTGTTTTCCCACTCTGAACAGGTGCATATCACAGTACTATGTTGAAAACTCGTTTTAGGCGTGCTTATACAGTTAAAATGACAAATATGCTGAAAATGTATTAAACGCTCGAAAACCCATGCTTAGAATATTGTTCCATGTCAGATATGCTCGAATGTACTCATTTCACTCAAAATCAATGTTCCTTGTCAACCGTTTGCTTTATGCTCTAAAACGGCGTTACAAACAAGCTGAATGCGCTCCTGGGGCAGGAAAGCTGCTTTCATGCACTCGATAACACAAAGTGTGTTTTCCCACTCTGAACATGTGCATATCACAGTACTTTATTGAAAACTCGTTTCAGACGTGCTTATACAGTTAAAATGACAAATATGCTGAAAATGTATTTAACGCTCGTAGACCCATGCTTAGAATATTGTTCCATGTCAGATATGCTCGAATGCACTCATTTCACTCAAAATCAATGTTCCTTGTCAAACGTTTGCTTTATGCTCTAAAACGGCGTTACAAACAAGCTAAATGCGCTCCTGGGGCAGGAAAGCTGTTTTCATGCACTCGATGATTCAAAGTGTGTTTTCCCACTCTGAACAGGTGCATATCCCAGTACTATGTTGAAAACTCGTTTCAGGCGTGCTTATACAGTTAAAATGACAAATATGCTGAAAATGTATTAAACGCTCGAAAACCCATGCTTAGAATATTGTTCCATGTCAGATATGCTCGAATGTACTCATTTCACTCAAAATCAATGTTCCTTGTCAACCGTTTGCTTTATGCTCTAAAACGGCGTTACAAACAAGCTAAATGCGCTCCTGGGGCAGGAAAGCTGTTTTCATGCACTCGATGATTCAAAGTGTGTTTTCCCACTCTGAACAGGTGCATATCCCAGTACTATGTTGAAAACTCGTTTCAGGCGTGCTTATACAGTTAAAATGACAAAAATGCTGAAAATGTACTAAACGCTCGTAAGCCCATGATTAGAATGTTGTTCCAAGTCAGATATGGTCGAATGCACTCATTTCACTCAAAATCAATGTTCCTTGTCAAACGTTTGCTTTATGCTCTAAAACGGCGTTACAAACAAGCTAAATGCGCTCCTGGGGCAGGAAAGCTGCTTTCATGCACTCGATGATTCAAAGTGTGTTTTCCCACTCTGAACAGGTGCATATCACAATACTATGTTGAAAAGTTGTTTCAGCCGTGATTATACAGTTAAAATGACAAATATGCTGAAAATGGGTTAAAAGCTCGAAAACATGAAAATCCATGCTTAGAATGTTGTTCCATGTCAGATATGCTCGAATGCACTCATTTCACTCAAAATCAATGTTCCTTGTCAAACGTTTGCTTTATGCTCTAAAACGGCGTTACAAACAAGCTAAATGCGCTCCTGGGGCAGGAAAGCTGTTTTCATGCACTCGATGATTCAAAGTCCCACTCTGAACAGGTGCATATCACAATACTATGTTGAAAAGTCGTTTCAGCCGTGCTTATACAGTTAAAATGACAAATATGCTGAAAATGGGTTAAAAGCTCGAAAACATGAAAATCCATGCTTAGAATGTTGTTCCATGTCAGATATGCTCGAATGCACTCATTTCACTCAAAATCAATGTTCCTTGTCAAACGTTTGCTTTATGATCTAAAACGGCGTTACAAACAAGCTAAATGCGCTCCTGGGGCAGGAAAGCTGTTTTCATGCACTCGATGATTCAAAGTGTGTTTTCCCACTCTGAACAGGTGCATATCACAGTACTATGTTGAAAACTCGTTTCAGACGTGCTTATACAGTTAAAATGACAAATATGCTGAAAATGTATTTAACGCTCGAAGACCCATGCTTAGAATATTGTTCCATGTCAGATATGCTCGAATGCACTCATTTCACTCAAAATCAATGGTCCATGTCAAACGTTTGCTTTATGCTCTAAAACGGCGTTACAAACAAGCTAAATGCGCTCCTGGGGCAGGAAAGCTGTTTTCATGCACTAGGTGACACAAAGTGTTTTCCCACTCTGAACAGGTGCATATCACAGTACGATGTTGAAAAGTCGTTTCAGCCGTGCTTATACAGTTAAAATGACAAATATGCTGAAAATGGGTTAAAAGCTCGAAAACATGAAAATCCATGCTTAGAATGTTGTTCCATGTCAGATATGCTCGAATGCACTCATTTCACTCAAAATCAATGTTCCTTGTCAAACGTTTGCTTTATGATCTAAAACGGCGTTACAAACAAGCTAAATGCGCTCCTGGGGCAGGAAAGCTGTTTTCATGCACTCGATGATTCAAAGTGTGTTTTCCCACTCTGAACAGGTGCATATCACAGTACTATGTTGAAAACTCGTTTCAGACGTGCTTATGCAGTTAAAATGACAAATATGCTGAAAATGTATTTAACGCTCGAAGACCCATGCTTAGAATATTGTTCCATGTCAGATATGCTCGAATGCACTCATTTCACTCAAAATCAATGGTCCATGTCAAACGTTTGCTTTATGCTCTAAAACGGCGTTACAAACAAGCTAAATGCGCTCCTGGGGCAGGAAAGCTGTTTTCATGCACTAGGTGACACAAAGTGTTTTCCCACTCTGAACAGGTGCATATCACAGTACGATGTTGAAAAGTCGTTTCAGCCGTGCTTATACAGTTAAAATGACAAATATGCTGAAAATGGGTTAAAAGCTCGAAAACATGAAAATCCATGCTTAGAATGTTGTTCCATGTCAGATATGCTCGAATGCACTCATTTCACTCAAAATCAATGTTCCTTGTCAAACGTTTGCTTTATGCTCTAAAACGGCGTTACAAACAAGCTAAATGCGCTCCTGGGGCAGGAAAGCTGTTTTCATGCACTAGGTGACACAAAGTGTGTTTTTCCACTCTGAACAGGTGCAAATCACAGTACTATGTTGAAAACTCGTTTTAGGCGTACTTATACAGTTAAAATGACAAATATGCTGAAAATGTATTAAACGCTCGAAAACCCATGCTTAGAATATTGTTCCATGTCAGATATGCTCGAATGTACTCATTTCACTCGAAATCAATGTTCCTTGTCAAACGTTTGCTTTATGCTCTAAAACGGCGTTACAAACAAGCTAAATGCGCTCCTGGGGCAGGAAAGCTGTTTTCATGCACTAGGTGACACAAAGTGTGTTTTCCCACTCTGAACAGGTGCATATCACAATACTATGTTGAAAAGTTGTTTCAGCCGTGATTATACAGTTAAAATGACAAATATGCTGAAAATGGGTTAAAAGCTCGAAAACATGAAAATCCATGCTTAGAATCTTGTTCCATGTCAGATATGCTCGAATGCACTCATTTCACTCAAAATCAATGTTCCTTGTCAAACGTTTGCTTTATGCTCTAAAACGGCGTTACAAACAAGCTAAATGCGCAGGAAAGCTGTTTTCATGCACTCGATGATTCAAAGTGTGTTTTCCCACTCTGAACAGGTGCATATCCCAGTACTATGTTGAAAACTCGTTTCAGGCGTGCTTATACAGTTAAAATGACAAAAATGCTGAAAATGTACTAAACGCTCGTAAGCCCATGATTAGAATGTTGTTCCAAGTCAGATATGGTCGAATGCACTCATTTCACTCAAAATCAATGTTCCTTGTCAAACGTTTGCTTTATGCTCTAAAACGGCGTTACAAACAAGCTAAATGCGCTCCTGGGGCAGGAAAGCTGCTTTCATGCACTCGATGATTCAAAGTGTGTTTTCCCACTCTGAACAGGTGCATATCACAATACTATGTTGAAAAGTTGTTTCAGCCGTGATTATACAGTTAAAATGACAAATATGCTGAAAATGGGTTAAAAGCTCGAAAACATGAAAATCCATGCTTAGAATCTTGTTCGATGTCAGATATGCTCGAATGCACTCATTTCACTCAAAATCAATGTTCCTTGTCAAACGTTTGCTTTATGCTCTAAAACGGCGTTACAAACAAGGTAAATGCGCAGGAAAGCTGTTTTCATGCACTCGATGATTCAAAGTGTGTTTTCCCACTCTGAACAGGTGCATATCCCAGTACTATGTTGAAAACTCGTTTCAGGCGTGCTTATACAGTTAAAATGACAAAAATGCTGAAAATGTACTAAACGCTCGTAAGCCCATGATTAGAATGTTGTTCCAAGTCAGATATGGTCGAATGCACTCATTTCACTCAAAATCAATGTTCCTTGTCAAACGTTTGCTTTATGCTCTAAAACGGCGTTACAAACAAGCTAAATGCGCTCCTGGGGCAGGAAAGCTGCTTTCATGCACTCGATGATTCAAAGTGTGTTTTCCCACTCTGAACAGGTGCATATCACAATACTATGTTGAAAAGTTGTTTCAGCCGTGATTATACAGTTAAAATGACAAATATGCTGAAAATGGGTTAAAAGCTCGAAAACATGAAAATCCATGCTTAGAATGTTGTTCCATGTCAGATATGCTCGAATGCACTCATTTCACTCAAAATCAATGTTCCTTGTCAAACGTTTGCTTTATGCTCTAAAACGGCGTTACAAACAAGCTAAATGCGCAGGAAAGCTGTTTTCATGCACTCGATGATTCAAAGTGTGTTTTCCCACTCTGAACAGGTGCATATCACAGTACTATGTTGAAAACTCGTTTTAGGCGTGCTTATACAGTTAAAATGACAAATATGCTGAAAATGTATTAAACGCTCGAAAACCCATGCTTAGAATATTGTTCCATGTCAGATATGCTCGAATGTACTCATTTCACTCAAAATCAATGTTCCTTGTCAACCGTTTGCTTTATGCTCTAAAACGGCGTTACAAACAAGCTGAATGCGCTCCTGGGGCAGGAAAGCTGCTTTCATGCACTCGATAACACAAAGTGTGTTTTCCCACTCTGAACATGTGCATATCACAGTACTTTATTGAAAACTCGTTTCAGACGTGCTTATACAGTTAAAATGACAAATATGCTGAAAATGTATTTAACGCTCGTAGACCCATGCTTAGAATATTGTTCCATGTCAGATATGCTCGAATGCACTCATTTCACTCAAAATCAATGTTCCTTGTCAAACGTTTGCTTTATGCTCTAAAACGGCGTTACAAACAAGCTAAATGCGCTCCTGGGGCAGGAAAGCTGTTTTCATGCACTCGATGATTCAAAGTGTGTTTTCCCACTCTGAACAGGTGCATATCCCAGTACTATGTTGAAAACTCGTTTCAGGCGTGCTTATACAGTTAAAATGACAAATATGCTGAAAATGTATTAAACGCTCGAAAACCCATGCTTAGAATATTGTTCCATGTCAGATATGCTCGAATGTACTCATTTCACTCAAAATCAATGTTCCTTGTCAACCGTTTGCTTTATGCTCTAAAACGGCGTTACAAACAAGCTAAATGCGCTCCTGGGGCAGGAAAGCTGTTTTCATGCACTCGATGATTCAAAGTGTGTTTTCCCACTCTGAACAGGTGCATATCCCAGTACTATGTTGAAAACTCGTTTCAGGCGTGCTTATACAGTTAAAATGACAAAAATGCTGAAAATGTACTAAACGCTCGTAAGCCCATGATTAGAATGTTGTTCCAAGTCAGATATGGTCGAATGCACTCATTTCACTCAAAATCAATGTTCCTTGTCAAACGTTTGCTTTATGCTCTAAAACGGCGTTACAAACAAGCTAAATGCGCTCCTGGGGCAGGAAAGCTGCTTTCATGCACTCGATGATTCAAAGTGTGTTTTCCCACTCTGAACAGGTGCATATCACAATACTATGTTGAAAAGTTGTTTCAGCCGTGATTATACAGTTAAAATGACAAATATGCTGAAAATGGGTTAAAAGCTCGAAAACATGAAAATCCATGCTTAGAATCTTGTTCCATGTCAGATATGCTCGAATGCACTCATTTCACTCAAAATCAATGTTCCTTGTCAAACGTTTGCTTTATGCTCTAAAACGGCGTTACAAACAAGCTAAATGCGCAGGAAAGCTGTTTTCATGCACTCGATGATTCAAAGTGTGTTTTCCCACTCTGAACAGGTGCATATCCCAGTACTATGTTGAAAACTCGTTTCAGGCGTGCTTATACAGTTAAAATGACAAAAATGCTGAAAATGTACTAAACGCTCGTAAGCCCATGATTAGAATGTTGTTCCAAGTCAGATATGGTCGAATGCACTCATTTCACTCAAAATCAATGTTCCTTGTCAAACGTTTGCTTTATGCTCTAAAACGGCGTTACAAACAAGCTAAATGCGCTCCTGGGGCAGGAAAGCTGCTTTCATGCACTCGATGATTCAAAGTGTGTTTTCCCACTCTGAACAGGTGCATATCACAATACTATGTTGAAAAGTTGTTTCAGCCGTGATTATACAGTTAAAATGACAAATATGCTGAAAATGGGTTAAAAGCTCGAAAACATGAAAATCCATGCTTAGAATGTTGTTCCATGTCAGATATGCTCGAATGCACTCATTTCACTCAAAATCAATGTTCCTTGTCAAACGTTTGCTTTATGCTCTAAAACGGCGTTACAAACAAGCTAAATGCGCTCCTGGGGCAGGAAAGCTGTTTTCATGCACTCGATGATTCAAAGTCCCACTCTGAACAGGTGCATATCACAATACTATGTTGAAAAGTCGTTTTAGGCGTGCTTATACAGTTAAAATGACAAATATGCTGAAAATGGGTTAAAAGCTCGAAAACATGAAAATCCATGCTTAGAATGTTGTTCCATGTCAGATATGCTCGAATGCACTCATTTCACTCAAAATCAATGTTCCTTGTCAAACGTTTGCTTTATGATCTAAAACGGCGTTACAAACAAGCTAAATGCGCTCCTGGGGCAGGAAAGCTGTTTTCATGCACTCGATGATTCAAAGTGTGTTTTCCCACTCTGAACAGGTGCATATCACAGTACTATGTTGAAAACTCGTTTCAGACGTGCTTATACAGTTAAAATGACAAATATGCTGAAAATGTATTTAACGCTCGAAGACCCATGCTTAGAATATTGTTCCATGTCAGATATGCTCGAATGCACTCATTTCACTCAAAATCAATGGTCCATGTCAAACGTTTGCTTTATGCTCTAAAACGGCGTTACAAACAAGCTAAATGCGCTCCTGGGGCAGGAAAGCTGTTTTCATGCACTAGGTGACACAAAGTGTTTTCCCACTCTGAACAGGTGCATATCACAGTACGATGTTGAAAAGTCGTTTCAGCCGTGCTTATACAGTTAAAATGACAAATATGCTGAAAATGGGTTAAAAGCTCGAAAACATGAAAATCCATGCTTAGAATGTTGTTCCATGTCAGATATGCTCGAATGCACTCATTTCACTCAAAATCAATGTTCCTTGTCAAACGTTTGCTTTATGATCTAAAACGGCGTTACAAACAAGCTAAATGCGCTCCTGGGGCAGGAAAGCTGTTTTCATGCACTCGATGATTCAAAGTGTGTTTTCCCACTCTGAACAGGTGCATATCACAGTACTATGTTGAAAACTCGTTTCAGACGTGCTTATGCAGTTAAAATGACAAATATGCTGAAAATGTATTTAACGCTCGAAGACCCATGCTTAGAATATTGTTCCATGTCAGATATGCTCGAATGCACTCATTTCACTCAAAATCAATGGTCCATGTCAAACGTTTGCTTTATGCTCTAAAACGGCGTTACAAACAAGCTAAATGCGCTCCTGGGGCAGGAAAGCTGTTTTCATGCACTAGGTGACACAAAGTGTTTTCCCACTCTGAACAGGTGCATATCACAGTACGATGTTGAAAAGTCGTTTCAGCCGTGCTTATACAGTTAAAATGACAAATATGCTGAAAATGGGTTAAAAGCTCGAAAACATGAAAATCCATGCTTAGAATGTTGTTCCGGGCGGCACGGTGGTGTAGTGGTTAGCGCTGTCGCCTCACAGCAAGAAGGTCCTGGGTTCGAGCCCCGGGGCCGGCGAGGGCCTTTCTGTGTGGAGTTTGCATGTTCTCCCCGTGTCCGCGTGGGTTTCCTCCGGGTGCTCCGGTTTCCCCCACAGTCCAAAGACATGCAGGTTAGGTTAACTGGTGACTCTAAATTGACCGTAGGTGTGAATGTGAGTGTGAATGGTTGTCTGTGTCTATGTGTCAGCCCTGTGATGACCTGGCGACTTGTCCAGGGTGTACCCCGCCTTTCGCCCGTAGTCAGCTGGGATAGGCTCCAGCTTGCCTGCGACCCTGTAGAAGGATAAAGCGGCTAGAGATAATGAGATGAGATGAGAATGTTGTTCCATGTCAGATATGCTCGAATGCACTCATTTCACTCAAAATCAATGTTCCTTGTCAAACGTTTGCTTTATGCTCTAAAACGGCGTTACAAACAAGCTAAATGCGCTCCTGGGGCAGGAAAGCTGTTTTCATGCACTAGGTGACACAAAGTGTGTTTTTCCACTCTGAACAGGTGCAAATCACAGTACTATGTTGAAAACTCGTTTTAGGCGTACTTATACAGTTAAAATGACAAATATGCTGAAAATGTATTAAACGCTCGAAAACCCATGCTTAGAATATTGTTCCATGTCAGATATGCTCGAATGTACTCATTTCACTCGAAATCAATGTTCCTTGTCAAACGTTTGCTTTATGCTCTAAAACGGCGTTACAAACAAGCTAAATGCGCTCCTGGGGCAGGAAAGCTGTTTTCATGCACTAGGTGACACAAAGTGTGTTTTCCCACTCTGAACAGGTGCATATCACAATACTATGTTGAAAAGTTGTTTCAGCCGTGATTATACAGTTAAAATGACAAATATGCTGAAAATGGGTTAAAAGCTCGAAAACATGAAAATCCATGCTTAGAATCTTGTTCCATGTCAGATATGCTCGAATGCACTCATTTCACTCAAAATCAATGTTCCTTGTCAAACGTTTGCTTTATGCTCTAAAACGGCGTTACAAACAAGCTAAATGCGCAGGAAAGCTGTTTTCATGCACTCGATGATTCAAAGTGTGTTTTCCCACTCTGAACAGGTGCATATCCCAGTACTATGTTGAAAACTCGTTTCAGGCGTGCTTATACAGTTAAAATGACAAAAATGCTGAAAATGTACTAAACGCTCGTAAGCCCATGATTAGAATGTTGTTCCAAGTCAGATATGGTCGAATGCACTCATTTCACTCAAAATCAATGTTCCTTGTCAAACGTTTGCTTTATGCTCTAAAACGGCGTTACAAACAAGCTAAATGCGCTCCTGGGGCAGGAAAGCTGCTTTCATGCACTCGATGATTCAAAGTGTGTTTTCCCACTCTGAACAGGTGCATATCACAATACTATGTTGAAAAGTTGTTTCAGCCGTGATTATACAGTTAAAATGACAAATATGCTGAAAATGGGTTAAAAGCTCGAAAACATGAAAATCCATGCTTAGAATCTTGTTCGATGTCAGATATGCTCGAATGCACTCATTTCACTCAAAATCAATGTTCCTTGTCAAACGTTTGCTTTATGCTCTAAAACGGCGTTACAAACAAGGTAAATGCGCAGGAAAGCTGTTTTCATGCACTCGATGATTCAAAGTGTGTTTTCCCACTCTGAACAGGTGCATATCCCAGTACTATGTTGAAAACTCGTTTCAGGCGTGCTTATACAGTTAAAATGACAAAAATGCTGAAAATGTACTAAACGCTCGTAAGCCCATGATTAGAATGTTGTTCCAAGTCAGATATGGTCGAATGCACTCATTTCACTCAAAATCAATGTTCCTTGTCAAACGTTTGCTTTATGCTCTAAAACGGCGTTACAAACAAGCTAAATGCGCTCCTGGGGCAGGAAAGCTGCTTTCATGCACTCGATGATTCAAAGTGTGTTTTCCCACTCTGAACAGGTGCATATCACAATACTATGTTGAAAAGTTGTTTCAGCCGTGATTATACAGTTAAAATGACAAATATGCTGAAAATGGGTTAAAAGCTCGAAAACATGAAAATCCATGCTTAGAATGTTGTTCCATGTCAGATATGCTCGAATGCACTCATTTCACTCAAAATCAATGTTCCTTGTCAAACGTTTGCTTTATGCTCTAAAACGGCGTTACAAACAAGCTAAATGCGCAGGAAAGCTGTTTTCATGCACTCGATGATTCAAAGTGTGTTTTCCCACTCTGAACAGGTGCATATCACAGTACTATGTTGAAAACTCGTTTTAGGCGTGCTTATACAGTTAAAATGACAAATATGCTGAAAATGTATTAAACGCTCGAAAACCCATGCTTAGAATATTGTTCCATGTCAGATATGCTCGAATGTACTCATTTCACTCAAAATCAATGTTCCTTGTCAACCGTTTGCTTTATGCTCTAAAACGGCGTTACAAACAAGCTGAATGCGCTCCTGGGGCAGGAAAGCTGCTTTCATGCACTCGATAACACAAAGTGTGTTTTCCCACTCTGAACATGTGCATATCACAGTACTTTATTGAAAACTCGTTTCAGACGTGCTTATACAGTTAAAATGACAAATATGCTGAAAATGTATTTAACGCTCGTAGACCCATGCTTAGAATATTGTTCCATGTCAGATATGCTCGAATGCACTCATTTCACTCAAAATCAATGTTCCTTGTCAAACGTTTGCTTTATGCTCTAAAACGGCGTTACAAACAAGCTAAATGCGCTCCTGGGGCAGGAAAGCTGTTTTCATGCACTCGATGATTCAAAGTGTGTTTTCCCACTCTGAACAGGTGCATATCCCAGTACTATGTTGAAAACTCGTTTCAGGCGTGCTTATACAGTTAAAATGACAAAAATGCTGAAAATGTACTAAACGCTCGTAAGCCCATGATTAGAATGTTGTTCCAAGTCAGATATGGTCGAATGCACTCATTTCACTCAAAATCAATGTTCCTTGTCAAACGTTTGCTTTATGCTCTAAAACGGCGTTACAAACAAGCTAAATGCGCTCCTGGGGCAGGAAAGCTGTTTTCATGCACTCGATGATTCAAAGTGTGTTTTCCCACTCTGAACAGGTGCATATCCCAGTACTATGTTGAACACTCGTTTCAGGCGTGCTTATACAGTTAAAATGACAAAAATGCTGAAAATGTACTAAACGCTCGTAAGCCCATGATTAGAATGTTGTTCCAAGTCAGATATGGTCGAATGCACTCATTTCACTCAAAATCAATGTTCCTTGTCAAACGTTTGCTTTATGCTCTAAAACGGCGTTACAAACAAGCTAAATGCGCTCCTGGGGCAGGAAAGCTGCTTTCATGCACTCGATGATTCAAAGTGTGTTTTCCCACTCTGAACAGGTGCATATCACAATACTATGTTGAAAAGTTGTTTCAGCCGTGATTATACAGTTAAAATGACAAATATGCTGAAAATGGGTTAAAAGCTCGAAAACATGAAAATCCATGCTTAGAATCTTGTTCCATGTCAGATATGCTCGAATGCACTCATTTCACTCAAAATCAATGTTCCTTGTCAAACGTTTGCTTTATGCTCTAAAACGGCGTTACAAACAAGCTAAATGCGCAGGAAAGCTGTTTTCATGCACTCGATGATTCAAAGTGTGTTTTCCCACTCTGAACAGGTGCATATCCCAGTACTATGTTGAAAACTCGTTTCAGGCGTGCTTATACAGTTAAAATGACAAAAATGCTGAAAATGTACTAAACGCTCGTAAGCCCATGATTAGAATGTTGTTCCAAGTCAGATATGGTCGAATGCACTCATTTCACTCAAAATCAATGTTCCTTGTCAAACGTTTGCTTTATGCTCTAAAACGGCGTTACAAACAAGCTAAATGCGCTCCTGGGGCAGGAAAGCTGCTTTCATGCACTCGATGATTCAAAGTGTGTTTTCCCACTCTGAACAGGTGCATATCACAATACTATGTTGAAAAGTTGTTTCAGCCGTGATTATACAGTTAAAATGACAAATATGCTGAAAATGGGTTAAAAGCTCGAAAACATGAAAATCCATGCTTAGAATGTTGTTCCATGTCAGATATGCTCGAATGCACTCATTTCACTCAAAATCAATGTTCCTTGTCAAACGTTTGCTTTATGCTCTAAAACGGCGTTACAAACAAGCTAAATGCGCAGGAAAGCTGTTTTCATGCACTCGATGATTCAAAGTGTGTTTTCCCACTCTGAACAGGTGCATATCCCAGTACTATGTTGAAAACTCGTTTCAGGCGTGCTTATACAGTTAAAATGACAAAAATGCTGAAAATGTACTAAACGCTCGTAAGCCCATGATTAGAATGTTGTTCCAAGTCAGATATGGTCGAATGCACTCATTTCACTCAAAATCAATGTTCCTTGTCAAACGTTTGCTTTATGCTCTAAAACGGCGTTACAAACAAGCTAAATGCGCTCCTGGGGCAGGAAAGCTGCTTTCATGCACTCGATGATTCAAAGTGTGTTTTCCCACTCTGAACAGGTGCATATCACAATACTATGTTGAAAAGTTGTTTCAGCCGTGATTATACAGTTAAAATGACAAATATGCTGAAAATGGGTTAAAAGCTCGAAAACATGAAAATCCATGCTTAGAATGTTGTTCCATGTCAGATATGCTCGAATGCACTCATTTCACTCAAAATCAATGTTCCTTGTCAAACGTTTGCTTTATGCTCTAAAACGGCGTTACAAACAAGCTAAATGCGCTCCTGGGGCAGGAAAGCTGTTTTCATGCACTCGATGATTCAAAGTGTGTTTTCCCACTCTGAACAGGTGCATATCCCAGTACTATGTTGAAAACTCGTTTCAGGCGTGCTTATACAGTTAAAATGACAAAAATGCTGAAAATGTACTAAACGCTCGTAAGCCCATGATTAGAATGTTGTTCCAAGTCAGATATGGTCGAATGCACTCATTTCACTCAAAATCAATGTTCCTTGTCAAACGTTTGCTTTATGCTCTAAAACGGCGTTACAAACAAGCTAAATGCGCTCCTGGGGCAGGAAAGCTGTTTTCATGCACTCGATGATTCAAAGTCCCACTCTGAACAGGTGCATATCACAATACTATGTTGAAAAGTCGTTTCAGCCGTGCTTATACAGTTAAAATGACAAATATGCTGAAAATGGGTTAAAAGCTCGAAAACATGAAAATCCAGGCTTAGAATGTTGTTCCATGTCAGATATGCTCGAATGCACTCATTTCACTCAAAATCAATGTTCCTTGTCAAACGTTTGCTTTATGATCTAAAACGGCGTTACAAACAAGCTAAATGCGCTCCTGGGGCAGGAAAGCTGTTTTCATGCACTCGATGATTCAAAGTGTGTTTTCCCACTCTGAACAGGTGCATATCCCAGTACTATGTTGAAAACTCGTTTCAGGCGTGCTTATACAGTTAAAATGACAAATATGCTGAAAATGTATTTAACGCTCGAAGACCCATGCTTAGAATATTGTTCCATGTCAGATATGCTCGAATGCACTCATTTCCCTCAAAATCAATGGTCCATGTCAAACGTTTGCTTTATGCTCTAAAACGGCGTTACAAACAAGCTAAATGCGCTCCTGGGGCAGGAAAGCTGTTTTCATGCACTAGGTGACACAAAGTGTTTTCCCACTCTGAACAGGTGCATATCACAGTACGATGTTGAAAAATCGTTTCAGCCGTGCTTATACAGTTAAAATGACAAATATGCTGAAAATGGGTTAAAAGCTCGAAAACATGAAAATCCATGCTTAGAATGTTGTTCCATGTCAGATATGCTCGAATGCACTCATTTCACTCAAAATCAATGTTCCTTGTCAAACGTTTGCTTTATGCTCTAAAACGGCGTTACAAACAAGCTAAATGCGCTCCTGGGGCAGGAAAGCTGTTTTCATGCACTCGATGATTCAAAGTGTGTTTTCCCACTCTGAACAGGTGCATATCACAGTACTATGTTGAAAACTCGTTTTAGGCGTGCTTATACAGTTAAAATGACAAATATGCTGAAAATGTATTAAACGCTCGAAAACCCATGCTTAGAATATTGTTCCATGTCAGATATGCTCGAATGTACTCATTTCACTCAAAATCAATGTTCCTTGTCAACCGTTTGCTTTATGCTCTAAAACGGCGTTACAAACAAGCTGAATGCGCTCCTGGGGCAGGAAAGCTGCTTTCATGCACTCGATAACACAAAGTGTGTTTTCCCACTCTGAACATGTGCATATCACAGTACTTTATTGAAAACTCGTTTCAGACGTGCTTATACAGTTAAAATGACAAATATGCTGAAAATGTATTTAACGCTCGTAGACCCATGCTTAGAATATTGTTCCATGTCAGATATGCTCGAATGCACTCATTTCACTCAAAATCAATGTTCCTTGTCAAACGTTTGCTTTATGCTCTAAAACGGCGTTACAAACAAGCTAAATGCGCTCCTGGGGCAGGAAAGCTGTTTTCATGCACTCGATGATTCAAAGTGTGTTTTCCCACTCTGAACAGGTGCATATCCCAGTACTATGTTGAAAACTCGTTTCAGGCGTGCTTATACAGTTAAAATGACAAATATGCTGAAAATGTATTTAACGCTCGAAGACCCATGCTTAGAATATTGTTCCATGTCAGATATGCTCGAATGCACTCATTTCCCTCAAAATCAATGGTCCATGTCAAACGTTTGCTTTATGCTCTAAAACGGCGTTACAAACAAGCTAAATGCGCTCCTGGGGCAGGAAAGCTGTTTTCATGCACTAGGTGACACAAAGTGTTTTCCCACTCTGAACAGGTGCATATCACAGTACGATGTTGAAAAATCGTTTCAGCCGTGCTTATACAGTTAAAATGACAAATATGCTGAAAATGGGTTAAAAGCTCGAAAACATGAAAATCCATGCTTAGAATGTTGTTCCATGTCAGATATGCTCGAATGCACTCATTTCACTCAAAATCAATGTTCCTTGTCAAACGTTTGCTTTATGCTCTAAAACGGCGTTACAAACAAGCTAAATGCGCTCCTGGGGCAGGAAAGCTGTTTTCATGCACTCGATGATTCAAAGTGTGTTTTCCCACTCTGAACAGGTGCATATCACAGTACTATGTTGAAAACTCGTTTTAGGCGTGCTTATACAGTTAAAATGACAAATATGCTGAAAATGTATTAAACGCTCGAAAACCCATGCTTAGAATATTGTTCCATGTCAGATATGCTCGAATGTACTCATTTCACTCAAAATCAATGTTCCTTGTCAACCGTTTGCTTTATGCTCTAAAACGGCGTTACAAACAAGCTGAATGCGCTCCTGGGGCAGGAAAGCTGCTTTCATGCACTCGATAACACAAAGTGTGTTTTCCCACTCTGAACATGTGCATATCACAGTACTTTATTGAAAACTCGTTTCAGACGTGCTTATACAGTTAAAATGACAAATATGCTGAAAATGTATTTAACGCTCGTAGACCCATGCTTAGAATATTGTTCCATGTCAGATATGCTCGAATGCACTCATTTCACTCAAAATCAATGTTCCTTGTCAAACGTTTGCTTTATGCTCTAAAACGGCGTTACAAACAAGCTAAATGCGCTCCTGGGGCAGGAAAGCTGTTTTCATGCACTCGATGATTCAAAGTGTGTTTTCCCACTCTGAACAGGTGCATATCCCAGTACTATGTTGAAAACTCGTTTCAGGCGTGCTTATACAGTTAAAATGACAAATATGCTGAAAATGTATTAAACGCTCGAAAACCCATGCTTAGAATATTGTTCCATGTCAGATATGCTCGAATGTACTCATTTCACTCAAAATCAATGTTCCTTGTCAACCGTTTGCTTTATGCTCTAAAACGGCGTTACAAACAAGCTAAATGCGCTCCTGGGGCAGGAAAGCTGTTTTCATGCACTCGATGATTCAAAGTGTGTTTTCCCACTCTGAACAGGTGCATATCCCAGTACTATGTTGAAAACTCGTTTCAGGCGTGCTTATACAGTTAAAATGACAAAAATGCTGAAAATGTACTAAACGCTCGTAAGCCCATGATTAGAATGTTGTTCCAAGTCAGATATGGTCGAATGCACTCATTTCACTCAAAATCAATGTTCCTTGTCAAACGTTTGCTTTATGCTCTAAAACGGCGTTACAAACAAGCTAAATGCGCTCCTGGGGCAGGAAAGCTGCTTTCATGCACTCGATGATTCAAAGTGTGTTTTCCCACTCTGAACAGGTGCATATCACAATACTATGTTGAAAAGTTGTTTCAGCCGTGATTATACAGTTAAAATGACAAATATGCTGAAAATGGGTTAAAAGCTCGAAAACATGAAAATCCATGCTTAGAATCTTGTTCCATGTCAGATATGCTCGAATGCACTCATTTCACTCAAAATCAATGTTCCTTGTCAAACGTTTGCTTTATGCTCTAAAACGGCGTTACAAACAAGCTAAATGCGCAGGAAAGCTGTTTTCATGCACTCGATGATTCAAAGTGTGTTTTCCCACTCTGAACAGGTGCATATCCCAGTACTATGTTGAAAACTCGTTTCAGGCGTGCTTATACAGTTAAAATGACAAAAATGCTGAAAATGTACTAAACGCTCGTAAGCCCATGATTAGAATGTTGTTCCAAGTCAGATATGGTCGAATGCACTCATTTCACTCAAAATCAATGTTCCTTGTCAAACGTTTGCTTTATGCTCTAAAACGGCGTTACAAACAAGCTAAATGCGCTCCTGGGGCAGGAAAGCTGCTTTCATGCACTCGATAACACAAAGTGTGTTTTCCCACTCTGAACAGGTGCATATCACAATACTATGTTGAAAAGTTGTTTCAGCCGTGATTATACAGTTAAAATGACAAATATGCTGAAAATGGGTTAAAAGCTCGAAAACATGAAAATCCATGCTTAGAATGTTGTTCCATGTCAGATATGCTCGAATGCACTCATTTCACTCAAAATCAATGTTCCTTGTCAAACGTTTGCTTTATGCTCTAAAACGGCGTTACAAACAAGCTAAATGCGCTCCTGGGGCAGGAAAGCTGTTTTCATGCACTCGATGATTCAAAGTGTGTTTTCCCACTCTGAACAGGTGCATATCCCAGTACTATGTTGAAAACTCGTTTCAGGCGTGCTTATACAGTTAAAATGACAAAAATGCTGAAAATGTACTAAACGCTCGTAAGCCCATGATTAGAATGTTGTTCCAAGTCAGATATGGTCGAATGCACTCATTTCACTCAAAATCAATGTTCCTTGTCAAACGTTTGCTTTATGCTCTAAAACGGCGTTACAAACAAGCTAAATGCGCTCCTGGGGCAGGAAAGCTGTTTTCATGCACTCGATGATTCAAAGTCCCACTCTGAACAGGTGCATATCACAATACTATGTTGAAAAGTCGTTTCAGCCGTGCTTATACAGTTAAAATGACAAATATGCTGAAAATGGGTTAAAAGCTCGAAAACATGAAAATCCATGCTTAGAATGTTGTTCCATGTCAGATATGCTCGAATGCACTCATTTCACTCAAAATCAATGTTCCTTGTCAAACGTTTGCTTTATGATCTAAAACGGCGTTACAAACAAGCTAAATGCGCTCCTGGGGCAGGAAAGCTGTTTTCATGCACTCGATGATTCAAAGTGTGTTTTCCCACTCTGAACAGGTGCATATCACAGTACTATGTTGAAAACTCGTTTCAGACGTGCTTATACAGTTAAAATGACAAATATGCTGAAAATGTATTTAACGCTCGAAGACCCATGCTTAGAATATTGTTCCATGTCAGATATGCTCGAATGCACTCATTTCACTCAAAATCAATGGTCCATGTCAAACGTTTGCTTTATGCTCTAAAACGGCGTTACAAACAAGCTAAATGCGCTCCTGGGGCAGGAAAGCTGTTTTCATGCACTAGGTGACACAAAGTGTTTTCCCACTCTGAACAGGTGCATATCACAGTACGATGTTGAAAAGTCGTTTCAGCCGTGCTTATACAGTTAAAATGACAAATATGCTGAAAATGGGTTAAAAGCTCGAAAACATGAAAATCCATGCTTAGAATGTTGTTCCATGTCAGATATGCTCGAATGCACTCATTTCACTCAAAATCAATGTTCCTTGTCAAACGTTTGCTTTATGATCTAAAACGGCGTTACAAACAAGCTAAATGCGCTCCTGGGGCAGGAAAGCTGTTTTCATGCACTCGATGATTCAAAGTGTGTTTTCCCACTCTGAACAGGTGCATATCACAGTACTATGTTGAAAACTCGTTTCAGACGTGCTTATGCAGTTAAAATGACAAATATGCTGAAAATGTATTTAACGCTCGAAGACCCATGCTTAGAATATTGTTCCATGTCAGATATGCTCGAATGCACTCATTTCACTCAAAATCAATGGTCCATGTCAAACGTTTGCTTTATGCTCTAAAACGGCGTTACAAACAAGCTAAATGCGCTCCTGGGGCAGGAAAGCTGTTTTCATGCACTAGGTGACACAAAGTGTTTTCCCACTCTGAACAGGTGCATATCACAGTACGATGTTGAAAAGTCGTTTCAGCCGTGCTTATACAGTTAAAATGACAAATATGCTGAAAATGGGTTAAAAGCTCGAAAACATGAAAATCCATGCTTAGAATGTTGTTCCATGTCAGATATGCTCGAATGCACTCATTTCACTCAAAATCAATGTTCCTTGTCAAACGTTTGCTTTATGCTCTAAAACGGCGTTACAAACAAGCTAAATGCGCTCCTGGGGCAGGAAAGCTGTTTTCATGCACTAGGTGACACAAAGTGTGTTTTTCCACTCTGAACAGGTGCAAATCACAGTACTATGTTGAAAACTCGTTTTAGGCGTACTTATACAGTTAAAATGACAAATATGCTGAAAATGTATTAAACGCTCGAAAACCCATGCTTAGAATATTGTTCCATGTCAGATATGCTCGAATGTACTCATTTCACTCGAAATCAATGTTCCTTGTCAAACGTTTGCTTTATGCTCTAAAACGGCGTTACAAACAAGCTAAATGCGCTCCTGGGGCAGGAAAGCTGTTTTCATGCACTAGGTGACACAAAGTGTGTTTTCCCACTCTGAACAGGTGCATATCACAATACTATGTTGAAAAGTTGTTTCAGCCGTGATTATACAGTTAAAATGACAAATATGCTGAAAATGGGTTAAAAGCTCGAAAACATGAAAATCCATGCTTAGAATCTTGTTCCATGTCAGATATGCTCGAATGCACTCATTTCACTCAAAATCAATGTTCCTTGTCAAACGTTTGCTTTATGCTCTAAAACGGCGTTACAAACAAGCTAAATGCGCTCCTGGGGCAGGAAAGCTGTTTTCATGCACTCGATGATTCAAAGTGTGTTTTCCCACTCTGAACAGGTGCATATCCCAGTACTATGTTGAAAACTCGTTTCAGGCGTGCTTATACAGTTAAAATGACAAAAATGCTGAAAATGTACTAAACGCTCGTAAGCCCATGATTAGAATGTTGTTCCAAGTCAGATATGGTCGAATGCACTCATTTCACTCAAAATCAATGTTCCTTGTCAAACGTTTGCTTTATGCTCTAAAACGGCGTTACAAACAAGCTAAATGCGCTCCTGGGGCAGGAAAGCTGCTTTCATGCACTCGATGATTCAAAGTGTGTTTTCCCACTCTGAACAGGTGCATATCACAATACTATGTTGAAAAGTTGTTTCAGCCGTGCTTATACAGTTAAAATGACAAATATGCTGAAAATGGGTTAAAAGCTCGAAAACATGAAAATCCATGCTTAGAATGTTGTTCCATGTCAGATATGCTCGAATGCACTCATTTCACTCAAAATCAATGTTCCTTGTCAAACGTTTGCTTTATGCTCTAAAACGGCGTTACAAACAAGCTAAATGCGCTCCTGGGGCAGTAAAGCTGTTTTCATGCACTCGATGATTCAAAGTGTGTTTTCCCACTCTGAACAGGTGCATATCACAGTACTATGTTGAAAACTCGTTTTAGGCGTGCTTATACAGTTAAAATGACAAATATGCTGAAAATGTATTAAACGCTCGAAAACCCATGCTTAGAATATTGTTCCATGTCAGATATGCTCGAATGTACTCATTTCACTCAAAATCAATGTTCCTTGTCAACCGTTTGCTTTATGCTCTAAAACGGCGTTACAAACAAGCTGAATGCGCTCCTGGGGCAGGAAAGCTGCTTTCATGCACTCGATAACACAAAGTGTGTTTTCCCACTCTGAACATGTGCATATCACAGTACTTTATTGAAAACTCGTTTCAGACGTGCTTATACAGTTAAAATGACAAATATGCTGAAAATGTATTTAACGCTCGTAGACCCATGCTTAGAATATTGTTCCATGTCAGATATGCTCGAATGCACTCATTTCACTCAAAATCAATGTTCCTTGTCAAACGTTTGCTTTATGCTCTAAAACGGCGTTACAAACAAGCTAAATGCGCTCCTGGGGCAGGAAAGCTGTTTTCATGCACTCGATGATTCAAAGTGTGTTTTCCCACTCTGAACAGGTGCATATCCCAGTACTATGTTGAAAACTCGTTTCAGGCGTGCTTATACAGTTAAAATGACAAAAATGCTGAAAATGTACTAAACGCTCGTAAGCCCATGATTAGAATGTTGTTCCAAGTCAGATATGGTCGAATGCACTCATTTCACTCAAAATCAATGTTCCTTGTCAAACGTTTGCTTTATGCTCTAAAACGGCGTTACAAACAAGCTGAATGCGCTCCTGGGGCAGGAAAGCTGCTTTCATGCACTCGATAACACAAAGTGTGTTTTCCCACTCTGAACATGTGCATATCACAGTACTTTATTGAAAACTCGTTTCAGACGTGCTTATACAGTTAAAATGACAAATATGCTGAAAATGTATTTAACGCTCGTAGACCCATGCTTAGAATATTGTTCCATGTCAGATATGCTCGAATGCACTCATTTCACTCAAAATCAATGTTCCTTGTCAAACGTTTGCTTTATGCTCTAAAACGGCGTTACAAACAAGCTAAATGCGCTCCTGGGGCAGGAAAGCTGTTTTCATGCACTCGATGATTCAAAGTGTGTTTTCCCACTCTGAACAGGTGCATATCCCAGTACTATGTTGAAAACTCGTTTCAGGCGTGCTTATACAGTTAAAATGACAAAAATGCTGAAAATGTACTAAACGCTCGTAAGCCCATGATTAGAATGTTGTTCCAAGTCAGATATGGTCGAATGCACTCATTTCACTCAAAATCAATGTTCCTTGTCAAACGTTTGCTTTATGCTCTAAAACGGCGTTACAAACAAGCTAAATGCGCTCCTGGGGCAGGAAAGCTGTTTTCATGCACTCGATGATTCAAAGTGTGTTTTCCCACTCTGAACAGGTGCATATCCCAGTACTATGTTGAAAACTCGTTTCAGGCGTGCTTATACAGTTAAAATGACAAAAATGCTGAAAATGTACTAAACGCTCGTAAGCCCATGATTAGAATGTTGTTCCAAGTCAGATATAGTCGAATGCACTCATTTCACTCAAAATCAATGTTCCTTGTCAAACGTTTGCTTTATGCTCTAAAACGGCGTTACAAACAAGCTAAATGCGCTCCTGGGGCAGGAAAGCTGCTTTCATGCACTCGATGATTCAAAGTGTGTTTTCCCACTCTGAACAGGTGCATATCACAATACTATGTTGAAAAGTTGTTTCAGCCGTGATTATACAGTTAAAATGACAAATATGCTGAAAATGGGTTAAAAGCTCGAAAACATGAAAATCCATGCTTAGAATCTTGTTCCATGTCAGATATGCTCGAATGCACTCATTTCACTCAAAATCAATGTTCCTTGTCAAACGTTTGCTTTATGCTCTAAAACGGCGTTACAAACAAGCTAAATGCGCAGGAAAGCTGTTTTCATGCACTCGATGATTCAAAGTGTGTTTTCCCACTCTGAACAGGTGCATATCCCAGTACTATGTTGAAAACTCGTTTCAGGCGTGCTTATACAGTTAAAATGACAAAAATGCTGAAAATGTACTAAACGCTCGTAAGCCCATGATTAGAATGTTGTTCCAAGTCAGATATGGTCGAATGCACTCATTTCACTCAAAATCAATGTTCCTTGTCAAACGTTTGCTTTATGCTCTAAAACGGCGTTACAAACAAGCTAAATGCGCTCCTGGGGCAGGAAAGCTGCTTTCATGCACTCGATGATTCAAAGTGTGTTTTCCCACTCTGAACAGGTGCATATCACAATACTATGTTGAAAAGTTGTTTCAGCCGTGATTATACAGTTAAAATGACAAATATGCTGAAAATGGGTTAAAAGCTCGAAAACATGAAAATCCATGCTTAGAATGTTGTTCCATGTCAGATATGCTCGAATGCACTCATTTCACTCAAAATCAATGTTCCTTGTCAAACGTTTGCTTTATGCTCTAAAACGGCGTTACAAACAAGCTAAATGCGCTCCTGGGGCAGGAAAGCTGTTTTCATGCACTCGATGATTCAAAGTGTGTTTTCCCACTCTGAACAGGTGCATATCCCAGTACTATGTTGAAAACTCGTTTCAGGCGTGCTTATACAGTTAAAATGACAAAAATGCTGAAAATGTACTAAACGCTCGTAAGCCCATGATTAGAATGTTGTTCCAAGTCAGATATGGTCGAATGCACTCATTTCACTCAAAATCAATGTTCCTTGTCAAACGTTTGCTTTATGCTCTAAAACGGCGTTACAAACAAGCTAAATGCGCTCCTGGGGCAGGAAAGCTGTTTTCATGCACTCGATGATTCAAAGTCCCACTCTGAACAGGTGCATATCACAATACTATGTTGAAAAGTCGTTTCAGCCGTGCTTATACAGTTAAAATGACAAATATGCTGAAAATGGGTTAAAAGCTCGAAAACATGAAAATCCAGGCTTAGAATGTTGTTCCATGTCAGATATGCTCGAATGCACTCATTTCACTCAAAATCAATGTTCCTTGTCAAACGTTTGCTTTATGATCTAAAACGGCGTTACAAACAAGCTAAATGCGCTCCTGGGGCAGGAAAGCTGTTTTCATGCACTCGATGATTCAAAGTGTGTTTTCCCACTCTGAACAGGTGCATATCACAGTACTATGTTGAAAACTCGTTTCAGGCGTGCTTATACAGTTAAAATGACAAATATGCTGAAAATGTATTTAACGCTCGAAGACCCATGCTTAGAATATTGTTCCATGTCAGATATGCTCGAATGCACTCATTTCCCTCAAAATCAATGGTCCATGTCAAACGTTTGCTTTATGCTCTAAAACGGCGTTACAAACAAGCTAAATGCGCTCCTGGGGCAGGAAAGCTGTTTTCATGCACTAGGTGACACAAAGTGTTTTCCCACTCTGAACAGGTGCATATCACAGTACGATGTTGAAAAATCGTTTCAGCCGTGCTTATACAGTTAAAATGACAAATATGCTGAAAATGGGTTAAAAGCTCGAAAACATGAAAATCCATGCTTAGAATGTTGTTCCATGTCAGATATGCTCGAATGCACTCATTTCACTCAAAATCAATGTTCCTTGTCAAACGTTTGCTTTATGCTCTAAAACGGCGTTACAAACAAGCTAAATGCGCTCCTGGGGCAGGAAAGCTGTTTTCATGCACTCGATGATTCAAAGTGTGTTTTCCCACTCTGAACAGGTGCATATCACAGTACTATGTTGAAAACTCGTTTTAGGCGTGCTTATACAGTTAAAATGACAAATATGCTGAAAATGTATTAAACGCTCGAAAACCCATGCTTAGAATATTGTTCCATGTCAGATATGCTCGAATGTACTCATTTCACTCAAAATCAATGTTCCTTGTCAACCGTTTGCTTTATGCTCTAAAACGGCGTTACAAACAAGCTGAATGCGCTCCTGGGGCAGGAAAGCTGCTTTCATGCACTCGATAACACAAAGTGTGTTTTCCCACTCTGAACATGTGCATATCACAGTACTTTATTGAAAACTCGTTTCAGACGTGCTTATACAGTTAAAATGACAAATATGCTGAAAATGTATTTAACGCTCGTAGACCCATGCTTAGAATATTGTTCCATGTCAGATATGCTCGAATGCACTCATTTCACTCAAAATCAATGTTCCTTGTCAAACGTTTGCTTTATGCTCTAAAACGGCGTTACAAACAAGCTAAATGCGCTCCTGGGGCAGGAAAGCTGTTTTCATGCACTCGATGATTCAAAGTGTGTTTTCCCACTCTGAACAGGTGCATATCCCAGTACTATGTTGAAAACTCGTTTCAGGCGTGCTTATACAGTTAAAATGACAAATATGCTGAAAATGTATTTAACGCTCGAAGACCCATGCTTAGAATATTGTTCCATGTCAGATATGCTCGAATGCACTCATTTCCCTCAAAATCAATGGTCCATGTCAAACGTTTGCTTTATGCTCTAAAACGGCGTTACAAACAAGCTAAATGCGCTCCTGGGGCAGGAAAGCTGTTTTCATGCACTAGGTGACACAAAGTGTTTTCCCACTCTGAACAGGTGCATATCACAGTACGATGTTGAAAAATCGTTTCAGCCGTGCTTATACAGTTAAAATGACAAATATGCTGAAAATGGGTTAAAAGCTCGAAAACATGAAAATCCATGCTTAGAATGTTGTTCCATGTCAGATATGCTCGAATGCACTCATTTCACTCAAAATCAATGTTCCTTGTCAAACGTTTGCTTTATGCTCTAAAACGGCGTTACAAACAAGCTAAATGCGCTCCTGGGGCAGGAAAGCTGTTTTCATGCACTCGATGATTCAAAGTGTGTTTTCCCACTCTGAACAGGTGCATATCACAGTACTATGTTGAAAACTCGTTTTAGGCGTGCTTATACAGTTAAAATGACAAATATGCTGAAAATGTATTAAACGCTCGAAAACCCATGCTTAGAATATTGTTCCATGTCAGATATGCTCGAATGTACTCATTTCACTCAAAATCAATGTTCCTTGTCAACCGTTTGCTTTATGCTCTAAAACGGCGTTACAAACAAGCTGAATGCGCTCCTGGGGCAGGAAAGCTGCTTTCATGCACTCGATAACACAAAGTGTGTTTTCCCACTCTGAACATGTGCATATCACAGTACTTTATTGAAAACTCGTTTCAGACGTGCTTATACAGTTAAAATGACAAATATGCTGAAAATGTATTTAACGCTCGTAGACCCATGCTTAGAATATTGTTCCATGTCAGATATGCTCGAATGCACTCATTTCACTCAAAATCAATGTTCCTTGTCAAACGTTTGCTTTATGCTCTAAAACGGCGTTACAAACAAGCTAAATGCGCTCCTGGGGCAGGAAAGCTGTTTTCATGCACTCGATGATTCAAAGTGTGTTTTCCCACTCTGAACAGGTGCATATCCCAGTACTATGTTGAAAACTCGTTTCAGGCGTGCTTATACAGTTAAAATGACAAATATGCTGAAAATGTATTAAACGCTCGAAAACCCATGCTTAGAATATTGTTCCATGTCAGATATGCTCGAATGTACTCATTTCACTCAAAATCAATGTTCCTTGTCAACCGTTTGCTTTATGCTCTAAAACGGCGTTACAAACAAGCTAAATGCGCTCCTGGGGCAGGAAAGCTGTTTTCATGCACTCGATGATTCAAAGTGTGTTTTCCCACTCTGAACAGGTGCATATCCCAGTACTATGTTGAAAACTCGTTTCAGGCGTGCTTATACAGTTAAAATGACAAAAATGCTGAAAATGTACTAAACGCTCGTAAGCCCATGATTAGAATGTTGTTCCAAGTCAGATATGGTCGAATGCACTCATTTCACTCAAAATCAATGTTCCTTGTCAAACGTTTGCTTTATGCTCTAAAACGGCGTTACAAACAAGCTAAATGCGCTCCTGGGGCAGGAAAGCTGCTTTCATGCACTCGATGATTCAAAGTGTGTTTTCCCACTCTGAACAGGTGCATATCACAATACTATGTTGAAAAGTTGTTTCAGCCGTGATTATACAGTTAAAATGACAAATATGCTGAAAATGGGTTAAAAGCTCGAAAACATGAAAATCCATGCTTAGAATCTTGTTCCATGTCAGATATGCTCGAATGCACTCATTTCACTCAAAATCAATGTTCCTTGTCAAACGTTTGCTTTATGCTCTAAAACGGCGTTACAAACAAGCTAAATGCGCAGGAAAGCTGTTTTCATGCACTCGATGATTCAAAGTGTGTTTTCCCACTCTGAACAGGTGCATATCCCAGTACTATGTTGAAAACTCGTTTCAGGCGTGCTTATACAGTTAAAATGACAAAAATGCTGAAAATGTACTAAACGCTCGTAAGCCCATGATTAGAATGTTGTTCCAAGTCAGATATGGTCGAATGCACTCATTTCACTCAAAATCAATGTTCCTTGTCAAACGTTTGCTTTATGCTCTAAAACGGCGTTACAAACAAGCTGAATGCGCTCCTGGGGCAGGAAAGCTGCTTTCATGCACTCGATGATTCAAAGTGTGTTTTCCCACTCTGAACAGGTGCATATCACAATACTATGTTGAAAAGTTGTTTCAGCCGTGATTATACAGTTAAAATGACAAATATGCTGAAAATGGGTTAAAAGCTCGAAAACATGAAAATCCATGCTTAGAATGTTGTTCCATGTCAGATATGCTCGAATGCACTCATTTCACTCAAAATCAATGTTCCTTGTCAAACGTTTGCTTTATGCTCTAAAACGGCGTTACAAACAAGCTAAATGCGCTCCTGGGGCAGGAAAGCTGTTTTCATGCACTCGATGATTCAAAGTGTGTTTTCCCACTCTGAACAGGTGCATATCCCAGTACTATGTTGAAAACTCGTTTCAGGCGTGCTTATACAGTTAAAATGACAAAAATGCTGAAAATGTACTAAACGCTCGTAAGCCCATGATTAGAATGTTGTTCCAAGTCAGATATGGTCGAATGCACTCATTTCACTCAAAATCAATGTTCCTTGTCAAACGTTTGCTTTATGCTCTAAAACGGCGTTACAAACAAGCTAAATGCGCTCCTGGGGCAGGAAAGCTGTTTTCATGCACTCGATGATTCAAAGTCCCACTCTGAACAGGTGCATATCACAATACTATGTTGAAAAGTCGTTTCAGCCGTGCTTATACAGTTAAAATGACAAATATGCTGAAAATGGGTTAAAAGCTCGAAAACATGAAAATCCAGGCTTAGAATGTTGTTCCATGTCAGATATGCTCGAATGCACTCATTTCACTCAAAATCAATGTTCCTTGTCAAACGTTTGCTTTATGATCTAAAACGGCGTTACAAACAAGCTAAATGCGCTCCTGGGGCAGGAAAGCTGTTTTCATGCACTCGATGATTCAAAGTGTGTTTTCCCACTCTGAACAGGTGCATATCACAGTACTATGTTGAAAACTCGTTTCAGGCGTGCTTATACAGTTAAAATGACAAATATGCTGAAAATGTATTTAACGCTCGAAGACCCATGCTTAGAATATTGTTCCATGTCAGATATGCTCGAATGCACTCATTTCCCTCAAAATCAATGGTCCATGTCAAACGTTTGCTTTATGCTCTAAAACGGCGTTACAAACAAGCTAAATGCGCTCCTGGGGCAGGAAAGCTGTTTTCATGCACTAGGTGACACAAAGTGTTTTCCCACTCTGAACAGGTGCATATCACAGTACGATGTTGAAAAATCGTTTCAGCCGTGCTTATACCGTTAAAATGACAAATATGCTGAAAATGGGTTAAAAGCTCGAAAACATGAAAATCCATGCTTAGAATGTTGTTCCATGTCAGATATGCTCGAATGCACTCATTTCACTCAAAATCAATGTTCCTTGTCAAACGTTTGCTTTATGCTCTAAAACGGCGTTACAAACAAGCTAAATGCGCTCCTGGGGCAGGAAAGCTGTTTTCATGCACTCGATGATTCAAAGTGTGTTTTCCCACTCTGAACAGGTGCATATCACAGTACTATGTTGAAAACTCGTTTTAGGCGTGCTTATACAGTTAAAATGACAAATATGCTGAAAATGTATTAAACGCTCGAAAACCCATGCTTAGAATATTGTTCCATGTCAGATATGCTCGAATGTACTCATTTCACTCAAAATCAATGTTCCTTGTCAACCGTTTGCTTTATGCTCTAAAACGGCGTTACAAACAAGCTGAATGCGCTCCTGGGGCAGGAAAGCTGCTTTCATGCACTCGATAACACAAAGTGTGTTTTCCCACTCTGAACATGTGCATATCACAGTACTTTATTGAAAACTCGTTTCAGACGTGCTTATACAGTTAAAATGACAAATATGCTGAAAATGTATTTAACGCTCGTAGACCCATGCTTAGAATATTGTTCCATGTCAGATATGCTCGAATGCACTCATTTCACTTAAAATCAATGTTCCTTGTCAAACGTTTGCTTTATGCTCTAAAACGGCGTTACAAACAAGCTAAATGCGCTCCTGGGGCAGGAAAGCTGTTTTCATGCACTCGATGATTCAAAGTGTGTTTTCCCACTCTGAACAGGTGCATATCCCAGTACTATGTTGAAAACTCGTTTCAGGCGTGCTTATACAGTTAAAATGACAAATATGCTGAAAATGTATTAAACGCTCGAAAACCCATGCTTAGAATATTGTTCCATGTCAGATATGCTCGAATGTACTCATTTCACTCAAAATCAATGTTCCTTGTCAACCGTTTGCTTTATGCTCTAAAACGGCGTTACAAACAAGCTAAATGCGCTCCTGGGGCAGGAAAGCTGTTTTCATGCACTCGATGATTCAAAGTGTGTTTTCCCACTCTGAACAGGTGCATATCCCAGTACTATGTTGAAAACTCGTTTCAGGCGTGCTTATACAGTTAAAATGACAAAAATGCTGAAAATGTACTAAACGCTCGTAAGCCCATGATTAGAATGTTGTTCCAAGTCAGATATGGTCGAATGCACTCATTTCACTCAAAATCAATGTTCCTTGTCAAACGTTTGCTTTATGCTCTAAAACGGCGTTACAAACAAGATAAATGCGCTCCTGGGGCAGGAAAGCTGCTTTCATGCACTCGATGATTCAAAGTGTGTTTTCCCACTCTGAACAGGTGCATATCACAATACTATGTTGAAAAGTTGTTTCAGCCGTGATTATACAGTTAAAATGACAAATATGCTGAAAATGGGTTAAAAGCTCGAAAACATGAAAATCCATGCTTAGAATCTTGTTCCATGTCAGATATGCTCGAATGCACTCATTTCACTCAAAATCAATGTTCCTTGTCAAACGTTTGCTTTATGCTCTAAAACGGCGTTACAAACAAGCTAAATGCGCAGGAAAGCTGTTTTCATGCACTCGATGATTCAAAGTGTGTTTTCCCACTCTGAACAGGTGCATATCCCAGTACTATGTTGAAAACTCGTTTCAGGCGTGCTTATACAGTTAAAATGACAAAAATGCTGAAAATGTACTAAACGCTCGTAAGCCCATGATAAGAATGTTGTTCCAAGTCAGATATGGTCGAATGCACTCATTTCACTCAAAATCAATGTTCCTTGTCAAACGTTTGCTTTATGCTCTAAAACGGCGTTACAAACAAGCTAAATGCGCTCCTGGGGCAGGAAAGCTGCTTTCATGCACTCGATGATTCAAAGTGTGTTTTCCCACTCTGAACAGGTGCATATCACAATACTATGTTGAAAAGTTGTTTCAGCCGTGATTATACAGTTAAAATGACAAATATGCTGAAAATGGGTTAAAAGCTCGAAAACATGAAAATCCATGCTTAGAATGTTGTTCCATGTCAGATATGCTCGAATGCACTCATTTCACTCAAAATCAATGTTCCTTGTCAAACGTTTGCTTTATGCTCTAAAACGGCGTTACAAACAAGCTAAATGCGCTCCTGGGGCAGGAAAGCTGTTTTCATGCACTCGATGATTCAAAGTGTGTTTTCCCACTCTGAACAGGTGCATATCCCAGTACTATGTTGAAAACTCGTTTCAGGCGTGCTTATACAGTTAAAATGACAAAAATGCTGAAAATGTACTAAACGCTCGTAAGCCCATGATTAGAATGTTGTTCCAAGTCAGATATGGTCGAATGCACTCATTTCACTCAAAATCAATGTTCCTTGTCAAACGTTTGCTTTATGCTCTAAAACGGCGTTACAAACAAGCTAAATGCGCTCCTGGGGCAGGAAAGCTGTTTTCATGCACTCGATGATTCAAAGTCCCACTCTGAACAGGTGCATATCACAATACTATGTTGAAAAGTCGTTTCAGCCGTGCTTATACAGTTAAAATGACAAATATGCTGAAAATGGGTTAAAAGCTCGAAAACATGAAAATCCAGGCTTAGAATGTTGTTCCATGTCAGATATGCTCGAATGCACTCATTTCACTCAAAATCAATGTTCCTTGTCAAACGTTTGCTTTATGATCTAAAACGGCGTTACAAACAAGCTAAATGCGCTCCTGGGGCAGGAAAGCTGTTTTCATGCACTCGATGATTCAAAGTGTGTTTTCCCACTCTGAACAGGTGCATATCCCAGTACTATGTTGAAAACTCGTTTCAGGCGTGCTTATACAGTTAAAATGACAAATATGCTGAAAATGTTTTTAACGCTCGAAGACCCATGCTTAGAATATTGTTCCATGTCAGATATGCTCGAATGCACTCATTTCCCTCAAAATCAATGGTCCATGTCAAACGTTTGCTTTATGCTCTAAAACGGCGTTACAAACAAGCTAAATGCGCTCCTGGGGCAGGAAAGCTGTTTTCATGCACTAGGTGACACAAAGTGTTTTCCCACTCTGAACAGGTGCATATCACAGTACGATGTTGAAAAATCGTTTCAGCCGTGCTTATACAGTTAAAATGACAAATATGCTGAAAATGGGTTAAAAGCTCGAAAACATGAAAATCCATGCTTAGAATGTTGTTCCATGTCAGATATGCTCGAATGCACTCATTTCACTCAAAATCAATGTTCCTTGTCAAACGTTTGCTTTATGCTCTAAAACGGCGTTACAAACAAGCTAAATGCGCTCCTGGGGCAGGAAAGCTGTTTTCATGCACTCGATGATTCAAAGTGTGTTTTCCCACTCTGAACAGGTGCATATCACAGTACTATGTTGAAAACTCGTTTTAGGCGTGCTTATACAGTTAAAATGACAAATATGCTGAAAATGTATTAAACGCTCGAAAACCCATGCTTAGAATATTGTTCCATGTCAGATATGCTCGAATGTACTCATTTCACTCAAAATCAATGTTCCTTGTCAACCGTTTGCTTTATGCTCTAAAACGGCGTTACAAACAAGCTGAATGCGCTCCTGGGGCAGGAAAGCTGCTTTCATGCACTCGATAACACAAAGTGTGTTTTCCCACTCTGAACATGTGCATATCACAGTACTTTATTGAAAACTCGTTTCAGACGTGCTTATACAGTTAAAATGACAAATATGCTGAAAATGTATTTAACGCTCGTAGACCCATGCTTAGAATATTGTTCCATGTCAGATATGCTCGAATGCACTCATTTCACTCAAAATCAATGTTCCTTGTCAAACGTTTGCTTTATGCTCTAAAACGGCGTTACAAACAAGCTAAATGCGCTCCTGGGGCAGGAAAGCTGTTTTCATGCACTCGATGATTCAAAGTGTGTTTTCCCACTCTGAACAGGTGCATATCCCAGTACTATGTTGAAAACTCGTTTCAGGCGTGCTTATACAGTTAAAATGACAAATATGCTGAAAATGTATTTAACGCTCGAAGACCCATGCTTAGAATATTGTTCCATGTCAGATATGCTCGAATGCACTCATTTCCCTCAAAATCAATGGTCCATGTCAAACGTTTGCTTTATGCTCTAAAACGGCGTTACAAACAAGCTAAATGCGCTCCTGGGGCAGGAAAGCTGTTTTCATGCACTAGGTGACACAAAGTGTTTTCCCACTCTGAACAGGTGCATATCACAGTACGATGTTGAAAAATCGTTTCAGCCGTGCTTATACAGTTAAAATGACAAATATGCTGAAAATGGGTTAAAAGCTCGAAAACATGAAAATCCATGCTTAGAATGTTGTTCCATGTCAGATATGCTCGAATGCACTCATTTCACTCAAAATCAATGTTCCTTGTCAAACGTTTGCTTTATGCTCTAAAACGGCGTTACAAACAAGCTAAATGCGCTCCTGGGGCAGGAAAGCTGTTTTCATGCACTCGATGATTCAAAGTGTGTTTTCCCACTCTGAACAGGTGCATATCACAGTACTATGTTGAAAACTCGTTTTAGGCGTGCTTATACAGTTAAAATGACAAATATGCTGAAAATGTATTAAACGCTCGAAAACCCATGCTTAGAATATTGTTCCATGTCAGATATGCTCGAATGTACTCATTTCACTCAAAATCAATGTTCCTTGTCAACCGTTTGCTTTATGCTCTAAAACGGCGTTACAAACAAGCTGAATGCGCTCCTGGGGCAGGAAAGCTGCTTTCATGCACTCGATAACACAAAGTGTGTTTTCCCACTCTGAACATGTGCATATCACAGTACTTTATTGAAAACTCGTTTCAGACGTGCTTATACAGTTAAAATGACAAATATGCTGAAAATGTATTTAACGCTCGTAGACCCATGCTTAGAATATTGTGCCATGTCAGATATGCTCGAATGCACTCATTTCACTCAAAATCAATGTTCCTTGTCAAACGTTTGCTTTATGCTCTAAAACGGCGTTACAAACAAGCTAAATGCGCTCCTGGGGCAGGAAAGCTGTTTTCATGCACTCGATGATTCAAAGTGTGTTTTCCCACTCTGAACAGGTGCATATCCCAGTACTATGTTGAAAACTCGTTTCAGGCGTGCTTATACAGTTAAAATGACAAATATGCTGAAAATGTATTAAACGCTCGAAAACCCATGCTTAGAATATTGTTCCATGTCAGATATGCTCGAATGTACTCATTTCACTCAAAATCAATGTTCCTTGTCAACCGTTTGCTTTATGCTCTAAAACGGCGTTACAAACAAGCTAAATGCGCTCCTGGGGCAGGAAAGCTGTTTTCATGCACTCGATGATTCAAAGTGTGTTTTCCCACTCTGAACAGGTGCATATCCCAGTACTATGTTGAAAACTCGTTTCAGGCGTGCTTATACAGTTAAAATGACAAAAATGCTGAAAATGTACTAAACGCTCGTAAGCCCATGATTAGAATGTTGTTCCAAGTCAGATATGGTCGAATGCACTCATTTCACTCAAAATCAATGTTCCTTGTCAAACGTTTGCTTTATGCTCTAAAACGGCGTTACAAACAAGCTAAATGCGCTCCTGGGGCAGGAAAGCTGCTTTCATGCACTCGATGATTCAAAGTGTGTTTTCCCACTCTGAACAGGTGCATATCACAATACTATGTTGAAAAGTTGTTTCAGCCGTGATTATACAGTTAAAATGACAAATATGCTGAAAATGGGTTAAAAGCTCGAAAACATGAAAATCCATGCTTAGAATCTTGTTCCATGTCAGATATGCTCGAATGCACTCATTTCACTCAAAATCAATGTTCCTTGTCAAACGTTTGCTTTATGCTCTAAAACGGCGTTACAAACAAGCTAAATGCGCAGGAAAGCTGTTTTCATGCACTCGATGATTCAAAGTGTGTTTTCCCACTCTGAACAGGTGCATATCCCAGTACTATGTTGAAAACTCGTTTCAGGCGTGCTTATACAGTTAAAATGACAAAAATGCTGAAAATGTACTAAACGCTCGTAAGCCCATGATTAGAATGTTGTTCCAAGTCAGATATGGTCGAATGCACTCATTTCACTCAAAATCAATGTTCCTTGTCAAACGTTTGCTTTATGCTCTAAAACGGCGTTACAAACAAGCTAAATGCGCTCCTGGGGCAGGAAAGCTGCTTTCATGCACTCGATGATTCAAAGTGTGTTTTCCCACTCTGAACAGGTGCATATCACAATACTATGTTGAAAAGTTGTTTCAGCCGTGATTATACAGTTAAAATGACAAATATGCTGAAAATGGGTTAAAAGCTCGAAAACATGAAAATCCATGCTTAGAATGTTGTTCCATGTCAGATATGCTCGAATGCACTCATTTCACTCAAAATCAATGTTCCTTGTCAAACGTTTGCTTTATGCTCTAAAACGGCGTTACAAACAAGCTAAATGCGCTCCTGGGGCAGGAAAGCTGTTTTCATGCACTCGATGATTCAAAGTGTGTTTTCCCACTCTGAACAGGTGCATATCCCAGTACTATGTTGAAAACTCGTTTCAGGCGTGCTTATACAGTTAAAATGACAAAAATGCTGAAAATGTACTAAACGCTCGTAAGCCCATGATTAGAATGTTGTTCCAAGTCAGATATGGTCGAATGCACTCATTTCACTCAAAATCAATGTTCCTTGTCAAACTTTTGCTTTATGCTCTAAAACGGCGTTACAAACAAGCTAAATGCGCTCCTGGGGCAGGAAAGCTGTTTTCATGCGCTCGATGATTCAAAGTCCCACTCTGAACAGGTGCATATCACAATACTATGTTGAAAAGTCGTTTCAGCCGTGCTTATACAGTTAAAATGACAAATATGCTGAAAATGGGTTAAAAGCTCGAAAACATGAAAATCCAGGCTTAGAATGTTGTTCCATGTCAGATATGCTCGAATGCACTCATTTCACTCAAAATCAATGTTCCTTGTCAAACGTTTGCTTTATGATCTAAAACGGCGTTACAAACAAGCTAAATGCGCTCCTGGGGCAGGAAAGCTGTTTTCATGCACTCGATGATTCAAAGTGTGTTTTCCCACTCTGAACAGGTGCATATCCCAGTACTATGTTGAAAACTCGTTTCAGGCGTGCTTATACAGTTAAAATGACAAATATGCTGAAAATGTATTTAACGCTCGAAGACCCATGCTTAGAATATTGTTCCATGTCAGATATGCTCGAATGCACTCATTTCCCTCAAAATCAATGGTCCATGTCAAACGTTTGCTTTATGCTCTAAAACGGCGTTACAAACAAGCTAAATGCGCTCCTGGGGCAGGAAAGCTGTTTTCATGCACTAGGTGACACAAAGTGTTTTCCCACTCTGAACAGGTGCATATCACAGTACGATGTTGAAAAATCGTTTCAGCCGTGCTTATACAGTTAAAATGACAAATATGCTGAAAATGGGTTAAAAGCTCGAAAACATGAAAATCCATGCTTAGAATGTTGTTCCATGTCAGATATGCTCGAATGCACTCATTTCACTCAAAATCAATGTTCCTTGTCAAACGTTTGCTTTATGCTCTAAAACGGCGTTACAAACAAGCTAAATGCGCTCCTGGGGCAGGAAAGCTGTTTTCATGCACTCGATGATTCAAAGTGTGTTTTCCCACTCTGAACAGGTGCATATCACAGTACTATGTTGAAAACTCGTTTTAGGCGTGCTTATACAGTTAAAATGACAAATATGCTGAAAATGTATTAAACGCTCGAAAACCCATGCTTAGAATATTGTTCCATGTCAGATATGCTCGAATGTACTCATTTCACTCAAAATCAATGTTCCTTGTCAACCGTTTGCTTTATGCTCTAAAACGGCGTTACAAACAAGCTGAATGCGCTCCTGGGGCAGGAAAGCTGCTTTCATGCACTCGATAACACAAAGTGTGTTTTCCCACTCTGAACATGTGCATATCACAGTACTTTATTGAAAACTCGTTTCAGACGTGCTTATACAGTTAAAATGACAAATATGCTGAAAATGTATTTAACGCTCGTAGACCCATGCTTAGAATATTGTTCCATGTCAGATATGCTCGAATGCACTCATTTCACTCAAAATCAATGTTCCTTGTCAAACGTTTGCTTTATGCTCTAAAACGGCGTTACAAACAAGCTAAATGCGCTCCTGGGGCAGGAAAGCTGTTTTCATGCACTCGATGATTCAAAGTGTGTTTTCCCACTCTGAACAGGTGCATATCCCAGTACTATGTTGAAAACTCGTTTCAGGCGTGCTTATACAGTTAAAATGACAAATATGCTGAAAATGTATTTAACGCTCGAAGACCCATGCTTAGAATATTGTTCCATGTCAGATATGCTCGAATGCACTCATTTCCCTCAAAATCAATGGTCCATGTCAAACGTTTGCTTTATGCTCTAAAACGGCGTTACAAACAAGCTAAATGCGCTCCTGGGGCAGGAAAGCTGTTTTCATGCACTAGGTGACACAAAGTGTTTTCCCACTCTGAACAGGTGCATATCACAGTACGATGTTGAAAAATCGTTTCAGCCGTGCTTATACAGTTAAAATGACAAATATGCTGAAAATGGGTTAAAAGCTCGAAAACATGAAAATCCATGCTTAGAATGTTGTTCCATGTCAGATATGCTCGAATGCACTCATTTCACTCAAAATCAATGTTCCTTGTCAAACGTTTGCTTTATGCTCTAAAACGGCGTTACAAACAAGCTAAATGCGCTCCTGGGGCAGGAAAGCTGTTTTCATGCACTCGATGATTCAAAGTGTGTTTTCCCACTCTGAACAGGTGCATATCACAGTACTATGTTGAAAACTCGTTTTAGGCGTGCTTATACAGTTAAAATGACAAATATGCTGAAAATGTATTAAACGCTCGAAAACCCATGCTTAGAATATTGTTCCATGTCAGATATGCTCGAATGTACTCATTTCACTCAAAATCAATGTTCCTTGTCAACCGTTTGCTTTATGCTCTAAAACGGCGTTACAAACAAGCTGAATGCGCTCCTGGGGCAGGAAAGCTGCTTTCATGCACTCGATAACACAAAGTGTGTTTTCCCACTCTGAACATGTGCATATCACAGTACTTTATTGAAAACTCGTTTCAGACGTGCTTATACAGTTAAAATGACAAATATGCTGAAAATGTATTTAACGCTCGTAGACCCATGCTTAGAATATTGTTCCATGTCAGATATGCTCGAATGCACTCATTTCACTCAAAATCAATGTTCCTTGTCAAACGTTTGCTTTATGCTCTAAAACGGCGTTACAAACAAGCTAAATGCGCTCCTGGGGCAGGAAAGCTGTTTTCATGCACTCGATGATTCAAAGTGTGTTTTCCCACTCTGAACAGGTGCATATCCCAGTACTATGTTGAAAACTCGTTTCAGGCGTGCTTATACAGTTAAAATGACAAATATGCTGAAAATGTATTTAACGCTCGAAGACCCATGCTTAGAATATTGTTCCATGTCAGATATGCTCGAATGCACTCATTTCCCTCAAAATCAATGGTCCATGTCAAACGTTTGCTTTATGCTCTAAAACGGCGTTACAAACAAGCTAAATGCGCTCCTGGGGCAGGAAAGCTGTTTTCATGCACTAGGTGACACAAAGTGTTTTCCCACTCTGAACAGGTGCATATCACAGTACGATGTTGAAAAATCGTTTCAGCCGTGCTTATACAGTTAAAATGACAAATATGCTGAAAATGGGTTAAAAGCTCGAAAACATGAAAATCCATGCTTAGAATGTTGTTCCATGTCAGATATGCTCGAATGCACTCATTTCACTCAAAATCAATGTTCCTTGTCAAACGTTTGCTTTATGCTCTAAAACGGCGTTACAAACAAGCTAAATGCGCTCCTGGGGCAGGAAAGCTGTTTTCATGCACTCGATGATTCAAAGTGTGTTTTCCCACTCTGAACAGGTGCATATCACAGTACTATGTTGAAAACTCGTTTTAGGCGTGCTTATACAGTTAAAATGACAAATATGCTGAAAATGTATTAAACGCTCGAAAACCCATGCTTAGAATATTGTTCCATGTCAGATATGCTCGAATGTACTCATTTCACTCAAAATCAATGTTCCTTGTCAACCGTTTGCTTTATGCTCTAAAACGGCGTTACAAACAAGCTGAATGCGCTCCTGGGGCAGGAAAGCTGCTTTCATGCACTCGATAACACAAAGTGTGTTTTCCCACTCTGAACATGTGCATATCACAGTACTTTATTGAAAACTCGTTTCAGACGTGCTTATACAGTTAAAATGACAAATATGCTGAAAATGTATTTAACGCTCGTAGACCCATGCTTAGAATATTGTTCCATGTCAGATATGCTCGAATGCACTCATTTCACTCAAAATCAATGTTCCTTGTCAAACGTTTGCTTTATGCTCTAAAACGGCGTTACAAACAAGCTAAATGCGCTCCTGGGGCAGGAAAGCTGTTTTCATGCACTCGATGATTCAAAGTGTGTTTTCCCACTCTGAACAGGTGCATATCCCAGTACTATGTTGAAAACTCGTTTCAGGCGTGCTTATACAGTTAAAATGACAAATATGCTGAAAATGTATTTAACGCTCGAAGACCCATGCTTAGAATATTGTTCCATGTCAGATATGCTCGAATGCACTCATTTCCCTCAAAATCAATGGTCCATGTCAAACGTTTGCTTTATGCTCTAAAACGGCGTTACAAACAAGCTAAATGCGCTCCTGGGGCAGGAAAGCTGTTTTCATGCACTAGGTGACACAAAGTGTTTTCCCACTCTGAACAGGTGCATATCACAGTACGATGTTGAAAAATCGTTTCAGCCGTGCTTATACAGTTAAAATGACAAATATGCTGAAAATGGGTTAAAAGCTCGAAAACATGAAAATCCATGCTTAGAATGTTGTTCCATGTCAGATATGCTCGAATGCACTCATTTCACTCAAAATCAATGTTCCTTGTCAAACGTTTGCTTTATGCTCTAAAACGGCGTTACAAACAAGCTAAATGCGCTCCTGGGGCAGGAAAGCTGTTTTCATGCACTCGATGATTCAAAGTGTGTTTTCCCACTCTGAACAGGTGCATATCACAGTACTATGTTGAAAACTCGTTTTAGGCGTGCTTATACAGTTAAAATGACAAATATGCTGAAAATGTATTAAACGCTCGAAAACCCATGCTTAGAATATTGTTCCATGTCAGATATGCTCGAATGTACTCATTTCACTCAAAATCAATGTTCCTTGTCAACCGTTTGCTTTATGCTCTAAAACGGCGTTACAAACAAGCTGAATGCGCTCCTGGGGCAGGAAAGCTGCTTTCATGCACTCGATAACACAAAGTGTGTTTTCCCACTCTGAACATGTGCATATCACAGTACTTTATTGAAAACTCGTTTCAGACGTGCTTATACAGTTAAAATGACAAATATGCTGAAAATGTATTTAACGCTCGTAGACCCATGCTTAGAATATTGTTCCATGTCAGATATGCTCGAATGCACTCATTTCACTCAAAATCAATGTTCCTTGTCAAACGTTTGCTTTATGCTCTAAAACGGCGTTACAAACAAGCTAAATGCGCTCCTGGGGCAGGAAAGCTGTTTTCATGCACTCGATGATTCAAAGTGTGTTTTCCCACTCTGAACAGGTGCATATCCCAGTACTATGTTGAAAACTCGTTTCAGGCGTGCTTATACAGTTAAAATGACAAATATGCTGAAAATGTATTAAACGCTCGAAAACCCATGCTTAGAATATTGTTCCATGTCAGATATGCTCGAATGTACTCATTTCACTCAAAATCAATGTTCCTTGTCAACCGTTTGCTTTATGCTCTAAAACGGCGTTACAAACAAGCTAAATGCGCTCCTGGGGCAGGAAAGCTGTTTTCATGCACTCGATGATTCAAAGTGTGTTTTCCCACTCTGAACAGGTGCATATCCCAGTACTATGTTGAAAACTCGTTTCAGGCGTGCTTATACAGTTAAAATGACAAAAATGCTGAAAATGTACTAAACGCTCGTAAGCCCATGATTAGAATGTTGTTCCAAGTCAGATATGGTCGAATGCACTCATTTCACTCAAAATCAATGTTCCTTGTCAAACGTTTGCTTTATGCTCTAAAACGGCGTTACAAACAAGCTAAATGCGCTCCTGGGGCAGGAAAGCTGCTTTCATGCACTCGATGATTCAAAGTGTGTTTTCCCACTCTGAACAGGTGCATATCACAATACTATGTTGAAAAGTTGTTTCAGCCGTGATTATACAGTTAAAATGACAAATATGCTGAAAATGGGTTAAAAGCTCGAAAACATGAAAATCCATGCTTAGAATCTTGTTCCATGTCAGATATGCTCGAATGCACTCATTTCACTCAAAATCAATGTTCCTTGTCAAACGTTTGCTTTATGCTCTAAAACGGCGTTACAAACAAGCTAAATGCGCAGGAAAGCTGTTTTCATGCACTCGATGATTCAAAGTGTGTTTTCCCACTCTGAACAGGTGCATATCCCAGTACTATGTTGAAAACTCGTTTCAGGCGTGCTTATACAGTTAAAATGACAAAAATGCTGAAAATGTACTAAACGCTCGTAAGCCCATGATTAGAATGTTGTTCCAAGTCAGATATGGTCGAATGCACTCATTTCACTCAAAATCAATGTTCCTTGTCAAACGTTTGCTTTATGCTCTAAAACGGCGTTACAAACAAGCTAAATGCGCTCCTGGGGCAGGAAAGCTGCTTTCATGCACTCGATGATTCAAAGTGTGTTTTCCCACTCTGAACAGGTGCATATCACAATACTATGTTGAAAAGTTGTTTCAGCCGTGATTATACAGTTAAAATGACAAATATGCTGAAAATGGGTTAAAAGCTCGAAAACATGAAAATCCATGCTTAGAATGTTGTTCCATGTCAGATATGCTCGAATGCACTCATTTCACTCAAAATCAATGTTCCTTGTCAAACGTTTGCTTTATGCTCTAAAACGGCGTTACAAACAAGCTAAATGCGCTCCTGGGGCAGGAAAGCTGTTTTCATGCACTCGATGATTCAAAGTGTGTTTTCCCACTCTGAACAGGTGCATATCCCAGTACTATGTTGAAAACTCGTTTCAGGCGTGCTTATACAGTTAAAATGACAAAAATGCTGAAAATGTACTAAACGCTCGTAAGCCCATGATTAGAATGTTGTTCCAAGTCAGATATGGTCGAATGCACTCATTTCACTCAAAATCAATGTTCCTTGTCAAACGTTTGCTTTATGCTCTAAAACGGCGTTACAAACAAGCTAAATGCGCTCCTGGGGCAGGAAAGCTGTTTTCATGCACTCGATGATTCAAAGTCCCACTCTGAACAGGTGCATATCACAATACTATGTTGAAAAGTCGTTTCAGCCGTGCTTATACAGTTAAAATGACAAATATGCTGAAAATGGGTTAAAAGCTCGAAAACATGAAAATCCAGGCTTAGAATGTTGTTCCATGTCAGATATGCTCGAATGCACTCATTTCACTCAAAATCAATGTTCCTTGTCAAACGTTTGCTTTATGATCTAAAACGGCGTTACAAACAAGCTAAATGCGCTCCTGGGGCAGGAAAGCTGTTTTCATGCACTCGATGATTCAAAGTGTGTTTTCCCACTCTGAACAGGTGCATATCCCAGTACTATGTTGAAAACTCGTTTCAGGCGTGCTTATACAGTTAAAATGACAAATATGCTGAAAATGTATTTAACGCTCGATGACCCATGCTTAGAATATTGTTCCATGTCAGATATGCTCGAATGCACTCATTTCCCTCAAAATCAATGGTCCATGTCAAACGTTTGCTTTATGCTCTAAAACGGCGTTACAAACAAGCTAAATGCGCTCCTGGGGCAGGAAAGCTGTTTTCATGCACTAGGTGACACAAAGTGTTTTCCCACTCTGAACAGGTGCATATCACAGTACGATGTTGAAAAATCGTTTCAGCCGTGCTTATACAGTTAAAATGACAAATATGCTGAAAATGGGTTAAAAGCTCGAAAACATGAAAATCCATGCTTAGAATGTTGTTCCATGTCAGATATGCTCGAATGCACTCATTTCACTCAAAATCAATGTTCCTTGTCAAACGTTTGCTTTATGCTCTAAAACGGCGTTACAAACAAGCTAAATGCGCTCCTGGGGCAGGAAAGCTGTTTTCATGCACTCGATGATTCAAAGTGTGTTTTCCCACTCTGAACAGGTGCATATCACAGTACTATGTTGAAAACTCGTTTTAGGCGTGCTTATACAGTTAAAATGACAAATATGCTGAAAATGTATTAAACGCTCGAAAACCCATGCTTAGAATATTGTTCCATGTCAGATATGCTCGAATGTACTTATTTCACTCAAAATCAATGTTCCTTGTCAACCGTTTGCTTTATGCTCTAAAACGGCGTTACAAACAAGCTGAATGCGCTCCTGGGGCAGGAAAGCTGCTTTCATGCACTCGATAACACAAAGTGTGTTTTCCCACTCTGAACATGTGCATATCACAGTACTTTATTGAAAACTCGTTTCAGACGTGCTTATACAGTTAAAATGACAAATATGCTGAAAATGTATTTAACGCTCGTAGACCCATGCTTAGAATATTGTTCCATGTCAGATATGCTCGAATGCACTCATTTCACTCAAAATCAATGTTCCTTGTCAAACGTTTGCTTTATGCTCTAAAACGGCGTTACAAACAAGCTAAATGCGCTCCTGGGGCAGGAAAGCTGTTTTCATGCACTCGATGATTCAAAGTGTGTTTTCCCACTCTGAACAGGTGCATATCCCAGTACTATGTTGAAAACTCGTTTCAGGCGTGCTTATACAGTTAAAATGACAAATATGCTGAAAATGTATTTAACGCTCGAAGACCCATGCTTAGAATATTGTTCCATGTCAGATATGCTCGAATGCACTCATTTCCCTCAAAATCAATGGTCCATGTCAAACGTTTGCTTTATGCTCTAAAACGGCGTTACAAACAAGCTAAATGCGCTCCTGGGGCAGGAAAGCTGTTTTCATGCACTAGGTGACACAAAGTGTTTTCCCACTCTGAACAGGTGCATATCACAGTACGATGTTGAAAAATCGTTTCAGCCGTGCTTATACAGTTAAAATGACAAATATGCTGAAAATGGGTTAAAAGCTCGAAAACATGAAAATCCATGCTTAGAATGTTGTTCCATGTCAGATATGCTCGAATGCACTCATTTCACTCAAAATCAATGTTCCTTGTCAAACGTTTGCTTTATGCTCTAAAACGGCGTTACAAACAAGCTAAATGCGCTCCTGGGGCAGGAAAGCTGTTTTCATGCACTCGATGATTCAAAGTGTGTTTTCCCACTCTGAACAGGTGCATATCACAGTACTATGTTGAAAACTCGTTTTAGGCGTGCTTATACAGTTAAAATGACAAATATGCTGAAAATGTATTAAACGCTCGAAAACCCATGCTTAGAATATTGTTCCATGTCAGATATGCTCGAATGTACTCATTTCACTCAAAATCAATGTTCCTTGTCAACCGTTTGCTTTATGCTCTAAAACGGCGTTACAAACAAGCTGAATGCGCTCCTGGGGCAGGAAAGCTGCTTTCATGCACTCGATAACACAAAGTGTGTTTTCCCACTCTGAACATGTGCATATCACAGTACTTTATTGAAAACTCGTTTCAGACGTGCTTATACAGTTAAAATGACAAATATGCTGAAAATGTATTTAACGCTCGTAGACCCATGCTTAGAATATTGTTCCATGTCAGATATGCTCGAATGCACTCATTTCACTCAAAATCAATGTTCCTTGTCAAACGTTTGCTTTATGCTCTAAAACGGCGTTACAAACAAGCTAAATGCGCTCCTGGGGCAGGAAAGCTGTTTTCATGCACTCGATGATTCAAAGTGTGTTTTCCCACTCTGAACAGGTGCATATCCCAGTACTATGTTGAAAACTCGTTTCAGGCGTGCTTATACAGTTAAAATGACAAATATGCTGAAAATGTATTAAACGCTCGAAAACCCATGCTTAGAATATTGTTCCATGTCAGATATGCTCGAATGTACTCATTTCACTCAAAATCAATGTTCCTTGTCAACCGTTTGCTTTATGCTCTAAAACGGCGTTACAAACAAGCTAAATGCGCTCCTGGGGCAGGAAAGCTGTTTTCATGCACTCGATGATTCAAAGTGTGTTTTCCCACTCTGAACAGGTGCATATCCCAGTACTATGTTGAAAACTCGTTTCAGGCGTGCTTATACAGTTAAAATGACAAAAATGCTGAAAATGTACTAAACGCTCGTAAGCCCATGATTAGAATGTTGTTCCAAGTCAGATATGGTCGAATGCACTCATTTCACTCAAAATCAATGTTCCTTGTCAAACGTTTGCTTTATGCTCTAAAACGGCGTTACAAACAAGCTAAATGCGCTCCTGGGGCAGGAAAGCTGCTTTCATGCACTCGATGATTCAAAGTGTGTTTTCCCACTCTGAACAGGTGCATATCACAATACTATGTTGAAAAGTTGTTTCAGCCGTGATTATACAGTTAAAATGACAAATATGCTGAAAATGGGTTAAAAGCTCGAAAACATGAAAATCCATGCTTAGAATCTTGTTCCATGTCAGATATGCTCGAATGCACTCATTTCACTCAAAATCAATGTTCCTTGTCAAACGTTTGCTTTATGCTCTAAAACGGCGTTACAAACAAGCTAAATGCGCAGGAAAGCTGTTTTCATGCACTCGATGATTCAAAGTGTGTTTTCCCACTCTGAACAGGTGCATATCCCAGTACTATGTTGAAAACTCGTTTCAGGCGTGCTTATACAGTTAAAATGACAAAAATGCTGAAAATGTACTAAACGCTCGTAAGCCCATGATTAGAATGTTGTTCCAAGTCAGATATGGTCGAATGCACTCATTTCACTCAAAATCAATGTTCCTTGTCAAACGTTTGCTTTATGCTCTAAAACGGCGTTACAAACAAGCTAAATGCGCTCCTGGGGCAGGAAAGCTGCTTTCATGCACTCGATGATTCAAAGTGTGTTTTCCCACTCTGAACAGGTGCATATCACAATACTATGTTGAAAAGTTGTTTCAGCCGTGCTTATACAGTTAAAATGACAAATATGCTGAAAATGGGTTAAAAGCTCGAAAACATGAAAATCCATGCTTAGAATGTTGTTCCATGTCAGATATGCTCGAATGCACTCATTTCACTCAAAATCAATGTTCCTTGTCAAACGTTTGCTTTATGCTCTAAAACGGCGTTACAAACAAGCTAAATGCGCTCCTGGGGCAGGAAAGCTGTTTTCATGCACTCGATGATTCAAAGTGTGTTTTCCCACTCTGAACAGGTGCATATCCCAGTACTATGTTGAAAACTCGTTTCAGGCGTGCTTATACAGTTAAAATGACAAAAATGCTGAAAATGTACTAAACGCTCGTAAGCCCATGATTAGAATGTTGTTCCAAGTCAGATATGGTCGAATGCACTCATTTCACTCAAAATCAATGTTCCTTGTCAAACGTTTGCTTTATGCTCTAAAACGGCGTTACAAACAAGCTAAATGCGCTCCTGGGGCAGGAAAGCTGTTTTCATGCACTCGATGATTCAAAGTCCCACTCTGAACAGGTGCATATCACAATACTATGTTGAAAAGTCGTTTCAGCCGTGCTTATACAGTTAAAATGACAAATATGCTGAAAATGGGTTAAAAGCTCGAAAACATGAAAATCCATGCTTAGAATGTTGTTCCATGTCAGATATGCTCGAATGCACTCATTTCACTCAAAATCAATGTTCCTTGTCAAACGTTTGCTTTATGATCTAAAACGGCGTTACAAACAAGCTAAATGCGCTCCTGGGGCAGGAAAGCTGTTTTCATGCACTCGATGATTCAAAGTGTGTTTTCCCACTCTGAACAGGTGCATATCACAGTACTATGTTGAAAACTCGTTTCAGACGTGCTTATACAGTTAAAATGACAAATATGCTGAAAATGTATTTAACGCTCGAAGACCCATGCTTAGAATATTGTTCCATGTCAGATATGCTCGAATGCACTCATTTCACTCAAAATCAATGGTCCATGTCAAACGTTTGCTTTATGCTCTAAAACGGCGTTACAAACAAGCTAAATGCGCTCCTGGGGCAGGAAAGCTGTTTTCATGCACTAGGTGACACAAAGTGTTTTCCCACTCTGAACAGGTGCATATCACAGTACGATGTTGAAAAGTCGTTTCAGCCGTGCTTATACAGTTAAAATGACAAATATGCTGAAAATGGGTTAAAAGCTCGAAAACATGAAAATCCATGCTTAGAATGTTGTTCCATGTCAGATATGCTCGAATGCACTCATTTCACTCAAAATCAATGTTCCTTGTCAAACGTTTGCTTTATGATCTAAAACGGCGTTACAAACAAGCTAAATGCGCTCCTGGGGCAGGAAAGCTGTTTTCATGCACTCGATGATTCAAAGTGTGTTTTCCCACTCTGAACAGGTGCATATCACAGTACTATGTTGAAAACTCGTTTCAGACGTGCTTATGCAGTTAAAATGACAAATATGCTGAAAATGTATTTAACGCTCGAAGACCCATGCTTAGAATATTGTTCCATGTCAGATATGCTCGAATGCACTCATTTCACTCAAAATCAATGGTCCATGTCAAACGTTTGCTTTATGCTCTAAAACGGCGTTACAAACAAGCTAAATGCGCTCCTGGGGCAGGAAAGCTGTTTTCATGCACTAGGTGACACAAAGTGTTTTCCCACTCTGAACAGGTGCATATCACAGTACGATGTTGAAAAGTCGTTTCAGCCGTGCTTATACAGTTAAAATGACAAATATGCTGAAAATGGGTTAAAAGCTCGAAAACATGAAAATCCATGCTTAGAATGTTGTTCCATGTCAGATATGCTCGAATGCACTCATTTCACTCAAAATCAATGTTCCTTGTCAAACGTTTGCTTTATGCTCTAAAACGGCGTTACAAACAAGCTAAATGCGCTCCTGGGGCAGGAAAGCTGTTTTCATGCACTAGGTGACACAAAGTGTGTTTTTCCACTCTGAACAGGTGCAAATCACAGTACTATGTTGAAAACTCGTTTTAGGCGTACTTATACAGTTAAAATGACAAATATGCTGAAAATGTATTAAACGCTCGAAAACCCATGCTTAGAATATTGTTCCATGTCAGATATGCTCGAATGTACTCATTTCACTCGAAATCAATGTTCCTTGTCAAACGTTTGCTTTATGCTCTAAAACGGCGTTACAAACAAGCTAAATGCGCTCCTGGGGCAGGAAAGCTGTTTTCATGCACTAGGTGACACAAAGTGTGTTTTTCCACTCTGAACAGGTGCATATCACAGTACTATGTTGAAAACTCGTTTTAGGCGTGCTTATACAGTTAAAATGACAAATATGCTGAAAATGTATTAAACGCTCGAAAACCCATGCTTAGAATGTTGTTCCATGTCAGATATGCTCGAATGCACTCATTTCACTCAAAATCAATGTTCCTTGTCAAACGTTTGCTTTATGCTCTAAAACGGCGTTACAAACAAGCTAAATGCGCAGGAAAGCTGTTTTCATGCACTCGATGATTCAAAGTGTGTTTTCCCACTCTGAACAGGTGCATATCCCAGTACTATGTTGAAAACTCGTTTCAGGCGTGCTTATACAGTTAAAATGACAAAAATGCTGAAAATGTACTAAACGCTCGTAAGCCCATGATTAGAATGTTGTTCCAAGTCAGATATGGTCGAATGCACTCATTTCACTCAAAATCAATGTTCCTTGTCAAACGTTTGCTTTATGCTCTAAAACGGCGTTACAAACAAGCTAAATGCGCTCCTGGGGCAGGAAAGCTGTTTTCATGCACTCGATGATTCAAAGTGTGTTTTCCCACTCTGAACAGGTGCATATCACAGTACTATGTTGAAAACTCGTTTCAGGCGTGCTTATACAGTTAAAATGACAAATATGCTGAAAATGTATTTAACGCTCGAAGACCCATGCTTAGAATATTGTTCCATGTCAGATATGCTCGAATGCACTCATTTCCCTCAAAATCAATGGTCCATGTCAAACGTTTGCTTTATGCTCTAAAACGGCGTTACAAACAAGCTAAATGCGCTCCTGGGGCAGGAAAGCTGTTTTCATGCACTAGGTGACACAAAGTGTTTTCCCACTCTGAACAGGTGCATATCACAGTACGATGTTGAAAAATCGTTTCAGCCGTGCTTATACAGTTAAAATGACAAATATGCTGAAAATGGGTTAAAAGCTCGAAAACATGAAAATCCATGCTTAGAATGTTGTTCCATGTCAGATATGCTCGAATGCACTCATTTCACTCAAAATCAATGTTCCTTGTCAAACGTTTGCTTTATGCTCTAAAACGGCGTTACAAACAAGCTAAATGCGCTCCTGGGGCAGGAAAGCTGTTTTCATGCACTCGATGATTCAAAGTGTGTTTTCCCACTCTGAACAGGTGCATATCACAGTACTATGTTGAAAACTCGTTTTAGGCGTGCTTATACAGTTAAAATGACAAATATGCTGAAAATGTATTAAACGCTCGAAAACCCATGCTTAGAATATTGTTCCATGTCAGATATGCTCGAATGTACTCATTTCACTCAAAATCAATGTTCCTTGTCAACCGTTTGCTTTATGCTCTAAAACGGCGTTACAAACAAGCTGAATGCGCTCCTGGGGCAGGAAAGCTGCTTTCATGCACTCGATAACACAAAGTGTGTTTTCCCACTCTGAACATGTGCATATCACAGTACTTTATTGAAAACTCGTTTCAGACGTGCTTATACAGTTAAAATGACAAATATGCTGAAAATGTATTTAACGCTCGTAGACCCATGCTTAGAATATTGTTCCATGTCAGATATGCTCGAATGCACTCATTTCACTCAAAATCAATGTTCCTTGTCAAACGTTTGCTTTATGCTCTAAAACGGCGTTACAAACAAGCTAAATGCGCTCCTGGGGCAGGAAAGCTGTTTTCATGCACTCGATGATTCAAAGTGTGTTTTCCCACTCTGAACAGGTGCATATCCCAGTACTATGTTGAAAACTCGTTTCAGGCGTGCTTATACAGTTAAAATGACAAATATGCTGAAAATGTATTAAACGCTCGAAAACCCATGCTTAGAATATTGTTCCATGTCAGATATGCTCGAATGTACTCATTTCACTCAAAATCAATGTTCCTTGTCAACCGTTTGCTTTATGCTCTAAAACGGCGTTACAAACAAGCTAAATGCGCTCCTGGGGCAGGAAAGCTGTTTTCATGCACTCGATGATTCAAAGTGTGTTTTCCCACTCTGAACAGGTGCATATCCCAGTACTATGTTGAAAACTCGTTTCAGGCGTGCTTATACAGTTAAAATGACAAAAATGCTGAAAATGTACTAAACGCTCGTAAGCCCATGATTAGAATGTTGTTCCAAGTCAGATATGGTCGAATGCACTCATTTCACTCAAAATCAATGTTCCTTGTCAAACGTTTGCTTTATGCTCTAAAACGGCGTTACAAACAAGCTAAATGCGCTCCTGGGGCAGGAAAGCTGCTTTCATGCACTCGATGATTCAAAGTGTGTTTTCCCACTCTGAACAGGTGCATATCACAATACTATGTTGAAAAGTTGTTTCAGCCGTGATTATACAGTTAAAATGACAAATATGCTGAAAATGGGTTAAAAGCTCGAAAACATGAAAATCCATGCTTAGAATCTTGTTCCATGTCAGATATGCTCGAATGCACTCATTTCACTCAAAATCAATGTTCCTTGTCAAACGTTTGCTTTATGCTCTAAAACGGCGTTACAAACAAGCTAAATGCGCTCCTGGGGCAGGAAAGCTGTTTTCATGCACTCGATGATTCAAAGTGTGTTTTCCCACTCTGAACAGGTGCATATCCCAGTACTATGTTGAAAACTCGTTTCAGGCGTGCTTATACAGTTAAAATGACAAATATGCTGAAAATGTATTTAACGCTCGAAGACCCATGCTTAGAATATTGTTCCATGTCAGATATGCTCGAATGCACTCATTTCCCTCAAAATCAATGGTCCATGTCAAACGTTTGCTTTATGCTCTAAAACGGCGTTACAAACAAGCTAAATGCGCTCCTGGGGCAGGAAAGCTGTTTTCATGCACTAGGTGACACAAAGTGTTTTCCCACTCTGAACAGGTGCATATCACAGTACGATGTTGAAAAATCGTTTCAGCCGTGCTTATACAGTTAAAATGACAAATATGCTGAAAATGGGTTAAAAGCTCGAAAACATGAAAATCCATGCTTAGAATGTTGTTCCATGTCAGATATGCTCGAATGCACTCATTTCACTCAAAATCAATGTTCCTTGTCAAACGTTTGCTTTATGCTCTAAAACGGCGTTACAAACAAGCTAAATGCGCTCCTGGGGCAGGAAAGCTGTTTTCATGCACTCGATGATTCAAAGTGTGTTTTCCCACTCTGAACAGGTGCATATCACAGTACTATGTTGAAAACTCGTTTTAGGCGTGCTTATACAGTTAAAATGACAAATATGCTGAAAATGTATTAAACGCTCGAAAACCCATGCTTAGAATATTGTTCCATGTCAGATATGCTCGAATGTACTCATTTCACTCAAAATCAATGTTCCTTGTCAACCGTTTGCTTTATGCTCTAAAACGGCGTTACAAACAAGCTGAATGCGCTCCTGGGGCAGGAAAGCTGCTTTCATGCACTCGATAACACAAAGTGTGTTTTCCCACTCTGAACATGTGCATATCACAGTACTTTATTGAAAACTCGTTTCAGACGTGCTTATACAGTTAAAATGACAAATATGCTGAAAATGTATTTAACGCTCGTAGACCCATGCTTAGAATATTGTTCCATGTCAGATATGCTCGAATGCACTCATTTCACTCAAAATCAATGTTCCTTGTCAAACGTTTGCTTTATGCTCTAAAACGGCGTTACAAACAAGCTAAATGCGCTCCTGGGGCAGGAAAGCTGTTTTCATGCACTCGATGATTCAAAGTGTGTTTTCCCACTCTGAACAGGTGCATATCCCAGTACTATGTTGAAAACTCGTTTCAGGCGTGCTTATACAGTTAAAATGACAAATATGCTGAAAATGTATTAAACGCTCGAAAACCCATGCTTAGAATATTGTTCCATGTCAGATATGCTCGAATGTACTCATTTCACTCAAAATCAATGTTCCTTGTCAACCGTTTGCTTTATGCTCTAAAACGGCGTTACAAACAAGCTAAATGCGCTCCTGGGGCAGGAAAGCTGTTTTCATGCACTCGATGATTCAAAGTGTGTTTTCCCACTCTGAACAGGTGCATATCCCAGTACTATGTTGAAAACTCGTTTCAGGCGTGCTTATACAGTTAAAATGACAAAAATGCTGAAAATGTACTAAACGCTCGTAAGCCCATGATTAGAATGTTGTTCCAAGTCAGATATGGTCGAATGCACTCATTTCACTCAAAATCAATGTTCCTTGTCAAACGTTTGCTTTATGCTCTAAAACGGCGTTACAAACAAGCTAAATGCGCTCCTGGGGCAGGAAAGCTGCTTTCTTGCACTCGATGATTCAAAGTGTGTTTTCCCACTCTGAACAGGTGCATATCACAATACTATGTTGCAAAGTTGTTTCAGCCGTGATTATACAGTTAAAATGACAAATATGCTGAAAATGGGTTAAAAGCTCGAAAACATGAAAATCCATGCTTAGAATCTTGTTCCATGTCAGATATGCTCGAATGCACTCATTTCACTCAAAATCAATGTTCCTTGTCAAACGTTTGCTTTATGCTCTAAAACGGCGTTACAAACAAGCTAAATGCGCAGGAAAGCTGTTTTCATGCACTCGATGATTCAAAGTGTGTTTTCCCACTCTGAACAGGTGCATATCCCAGTACTATGTTGAAAACTCGTTTCAGGCGTGCTTATACAGTTAAAATGACAAAAATGCTGAAAATGTACTAAACGCTCGTAAGCCCATGATTAGAATGTTGTTCCAAGTCAGATATGGTCGAATGCACTCATTTCACTCAAAATCAATGTTCCTTGTCAAACGTTTGCTTTATGCTCTAAAACGGCGTTACAAACAAGCTAAATGCGCTCCTGGGGCAGGAAAGCTGCTTTCATGCACTCGATGATTCAAAGTGTGTTTTCCCACTCTGAACAGGTGCATATCACAATACTATGTTGAAAAGTTGTTTCAGCCGTGATTATACAGTTAAAATGACAAATATGCTGAAAATGGGTTAAAAGCTCGAAAACATGAAAATCCATGCTTAGAATGTTGTTCCATGTCAGATATGCTCGAATGCACTCATTTCACTCAAAATCAATGTTCCTTGTCAAACGTTTGCTTTATGCTCTAAAACGGCGTTACAAACAAGCTAAATGCGCTCCTGGGGCAGGAAAGCTGTTTTCATGCACTCGATGATTCAAAGTGTGTTTTCCCACTCTGAACAGGTGCATATCCCAGTACTATGTTGAAAACTCGTTTCAAGCGTGCTTATACAGTTAAAATGACAAAAATGCTGAAAATGTACTAAACGCTCGTAAGCCCATGATTAGAATGTTGTTCCAAGTCAGATATGGTCGAATGCACTCATTTCACTCAAAATCAATGTTCCTTGTCAAACGTTTGCTTTATGCTCTAAAACGGCGTTACAAACAAGCTAAATGCGCTCCTGGGGCAGGAAAGCTGTTTTCATGCACTCGATGATTCAAAGTCCCACTCTGAACAGGTGCATATCACAATACTATGTTGAAAAGTCGTTTCAGCCGTGCTTATACAGTTAAAATGACAAATATGCTGAAAATGGGTTAAAAGCTCGAAAACATGAAAATCCATGCTTAGAATGTTGTTCCATGTCAGATATGCTCGAATGCACTCATTTCACTCAAAATCAATGTTCCTTGTCAAACGTTTGCTTTATGATCTAAAACGGCGTTACAAACAAGCTAAATGCGCTCCTGGGGCAGGAAAGCTGTTTTCATGCACTCGATGATTCAAAGTGTGTTTTCCCACTCTGAACAGGTGCATATCACAGTACTATGTTGAAAACTCGTTTCAGACGTGCTTATACAGTTAAAATGACAAATATGCTGAAAATGTATTTAACGCTCGAAGACCCATGCTTAGAATATTGTTCCATGTCAGATATGCTCGAATGCACTCATTTCACTCAAAATCAATGGTCCATGTCAAACGTTTGCTTTATGCTCTAAAACGGCGTTACAAACAAGCTAAATGCGCTCCTGGGGCAGGAAAGCTGTTTTCATGCACTAGGTGACACAAAGTGTTTTCCCACTCTGAACAGGTGCATATCACAGTACGATGTTGAAAAGTCGTTTCAGCCGTGCTTATACAGTTAAAATGACAAATATGCTGAAAATGGGTTAAAAGCTCGAAAACATGAAAATCCATGCTTAGAATGTTGTTCCATGTCAGATATGCTCGAATGCACTCATTTCACTCAAAATCAATGTTCCTTGTCAAACGTTTGCTTTATGATCTAAAACGGCGTTACAAACAAGCTAAATGCGCTCCTGGGGCAGGAAAGCTGTTTTCATGCACTCGATGATTCAAAGTGTGTTTTCCCACTCTGAACAGGTGCATATCACAGTACTATGTTGAAAACTCGTTTCAGACGTGCTTATGCAGTTAAAATGACAAATATGCTGAAAATGTATTTAACGCTCGAAGACCCATGCTTAGAATATTGTTCCATGTCAGATATGCTCGAATGCACTCATTTCACTCAAAATCAATGGTCCATGTCAAACGTTTGCTTTATGCTCTAAAACGGCGTTACAAACAAGCTAAATGCGCTCCTGGGGCAGGAAAGCTGTTTTCATGCACTAGGTGACACAAAGTGTTTTCCCACTCTGAACAGGTGCATATCACAGTACGATGTTGAAAAGTCGTTTCAGCCGTGCTTATACAGTTAAAATGACAAATATGCTGAAAATGGGTTAAAAGCTCGAAAACATGAAAATCCATGCTTAGAATGTTGTTCCATGTCAGATATGCTCGAATGCACTCATTTCACTCAAAATCAATGTTCCTTGTCAAACGTTTGCTTTATGCTCTAAAACGGCGTTACAAACAAGCTAAATGCGCTCCTGGGGCAGGAAAGCTGTTTTCATGCACTAGGTGACACAAAGTGTGTTTTTCCACTCTGAACAGGTGCAAATCACAGTACTATGTTGAAAACTCGTTTTAGGCGTACTTATACAGTTAAAATGACAAATATGCTGAAAATGTATTAAACGCTCGAAAACCCATGCTTAGAATATTGTTCCATGTCAGATATGCTCGAATGTACTCATTTCACTCGAAATCAATGTTCCTTGTCAAACGTTTGCTTTATGCTCTAAAACGGCGTTACAAACAAGCTAAATGCGCTCCTGGGGCAGGAAAGCTGTTTTCATGCACTAGGTGACACAAAGTGTGTTTTTCCACTCTGAACAGGTGCATATCACAGTACTATGTTGAAAACTCGTTTTAGGCGTGCTTATACAGTTAAAATGACAAATATGCTGAAAATGTATTAAACGCTCGAAAACCCATGCTTAGAATGTTGTTCCATGTCAGATATGCTCGAATGCACTCATTTCACTCAAAATCAATGTTCCTTGTCAAACGTTTGCTTTATGCTCTAAAACGGCGTTACAAACAAGCTAAATGCGCAGGAAAGCTGTTTTCATGCACTCGATGATTCAAAGTGTGTTTTCCCACTCTGAACAGGTGCATATCCCAGTACTATGTTGAAAACTCGTTTCAGGCGTGCTTATACAGTTAAAATGACAAAAATGCTGAAAATGTACTAAACGCTCGTAAGCCCATGATTAGAATGTTGTTCCAAGTCAGATATGGTCGAATGCACTCATTTCACTCAAAATCAATGTTCCTTGTCAAACGTTTGCTTTATGCTCTAAAACGGCGTTACAAACAAGCTAAATGCGCTCCTGGGGCAGGAAAGCTGTTTTCATGCACTCGATGATTCAAAGTCCCACTCTGAACAGGTGCATATCACAATACTATGTTGAAAAGTCGTTTCAGCCGTGCTTATACAGTTAAAATGACAAATATGCTGAAAATGGGTTAAAAGCTCGAAAACATGAAAATCCAGGCTTAGAATGTTGTTCCATGTCAGATATGCTCGAATGCACTCATTTCACTCAAAATCAATGTTCCTTGTCAAACGTTTGCTTTATGATCTAAAACGGCGTTACAAACAAGCTAAATGCGCTCCTGGGGCAGGAAAGCTGTTTTCATGCACTCGATGATTCAAAGTGTGTTTTCCCACTCTGAACAGGTGCATATCCCAGTACTATGTTGAAAACTCGTTTCAGGCGTGCTTATACAGTTAAAATGACAAATATGCTGAAAATGTATTTAACGCTCGAAGACCCATGCTTAGAATATTGTTCCATGTCAGATATGCTCGAATGCACTCATTTCCCTCAAAATCAATGGTCCATGTCAAACGTTTGCTTTATGCTCTAAAACGGCGTTACAAACAAGCTAAATGCGCTCCTGGGGCAGGAAAGCTGTTTTCATGCACTAGGTGACACAAAGTGTTTTCCCACTCTGAACAGGTGCATATCACAGTACGATGTTGAAAAATCGTTTCAGCCGTGCTTATACAGTTAAAATGACAAATATGCTGAAAATGGGTTAAAAGCTCGAAAACATGAAAATCCATGCTTAGAATGTTGTTCCATGTCAGATATGCTCGAATGCACTCATTTCACTCAAAATCAATGTTCCTTGTCAAACGTTTGCTTTATGCTCTAAAACGGCGTTACAAACAAGCTAAATGCGCTCCTGGGGCAGGAAAGCTGTTTTCATGCACTCGATGATTCAAAGTGTGTTTTCCCACTCTGAACAGGTGCATATCACAGTACTATGTTGAAAACTCGTTTTAGGCGTGCTTATACAGTTAAAATGACAAATATGCTGAAAATGTATTAAACGCTCGAAAACCCATGCTTAGAATATTGTTCCATGTCAGATATGCTCGAATGTACTCATTTCACTCAAAATCAATGTTCCTTGTCAACCGTTTGCTTTATGCTCTAAAACGGCGTTACAAACAAGCTGAATGCGCTCCTGGGGCAGGAAAGCTGCTTTCATGCACTCGATAACACAAAGTGTGTTTTCCCACTCTGAACATGTGCATATCACAGTACTTTATTGAAAACTCGTTTCAGACGTGCTTATACAGTTAAAATGACAAATATGCTGAAAATGTATTTAACGCTCGTAGACCCATGCTTAGAATATTGTTCCATGTCAGATATGCTCGAATGCACTCATTTCACTCAAAATCAATGTTCCTTGTCAAACGTTTGCTTTATGCTCTAAAACGGCGTTACAAACAAGCTAAATGCGCTCCTGGGGCAGGAAAGCTGTTTTCATGCACTCGATGATTCAAAGTGTGTTTTCCCACTCTGAACAGGTGCATATCCCAGTACTATGTTGAAAACTCGTTTCAGGCGTGCTTATACAGTTAAAATGACAAATATGCTGAAAATGTATTAAACGCTCGAAAACCCATGCTTAGAATATTGTTCCATGTCAGATATGCTCGAATGTACTCATTTCACTCAAAATCAATGTTCCTTGTCAACCGTTTGCTTTATGCTCTAAAACGGCGTTACAAACAAGCTAAATGCGCTCCTGGGGCAGGAAAGCTGTTTTCATGCACTCGATGATTCAAAGTGTGTTTTCCCACTCTGAACAGGTGCATATCCCAGTACTATGTTGAAAACTCGTTTCAGGCGTGCTTATACAGTTAAAATGACAAAAATGCTGAAAATGTACTAAACGCTCGTAAGCCCATGATTAGAATGTTGTTCCAAGTCAGATATGGTCGAATGCACTCATTTCACTCAAAATCAATGTTCCTTGTCAAACGTTTGCTTTATGCTCTAAAACGGCGTTACAAACAAGCTAAATGCGCTCCTGGGGCAGGAAAGCTGCTTTCATGCACTCGATGATTCAAAGTGTGTTTTCCCACTCTGAACAGGTGCATATCACAATACTATGTTGAAAAGTTGTTTCAGCCGTGATTATACAGTTAAAATGACAAATATGCTGAAAATGGGTTAAAAGCTCGAAAACATGAAAATCCATGCTTAGAATCTTGTTCCATGTCAGATATGCTCGAATGCACTCATTTCACTCAAAATCAATGTTCCTTGTCAAACGTTTGCTTTATGCTCTAAAACGGCGTTACAAACAAGCTAAATGCGCAGGAAAGCTGTTTTCATGCACTCGATGATTCAAAGTGTGTTTTCCCACTCTGAACAGGTGCATATCCCAGTACTATGTTGAAAACTCGTTTCAGGCGTGCTTATACAGTTAAAATGACAAAAATGCTGAAAATGTACTAAACGCTCGTAAGCCCATGATTAGAATGTTGTTCCAAGTCAGATATGGTCGAATGCACTCATTTCACTCAAAATCAATGTTCCTTGTCAAACGTTTGCTTTATGCTCTAAAACGGCGTTATAAACAAGCTAAATGCGCTCCTGGGGCAGGAAAGCTGCTTTCATGCACTCGATGATTCAAAGTGTGTTTTCCCACTCTGAACAGGTGCATATCACAATACTATGTTGAAAAGTTGTTTCAGCCGTGATTATACAGTTAAAATGACAAATATGCTGAAAATGGGTTAAAAGCTCGAAAACATGAAAATCCATGCTTAGAATGTTGTTCCATGTCAGATATGCTCGAATGCACTCATTTCACTCAAAATCAATGTTCCTTGTCAAACGTTTGCTTTATGCTCTAAAACGGCGTTACAAACAAGCTAAATGCGCTCCTGGGGCAGGAAAGCTGTTTTCATGCACTCGATGATTCAAAGTGTGTTTTCCCACTCTGAACAGGTGCATATCCCAGTACTATGTTGAAAACTCGTTTCAGGCGTGCTTATACAGTTAAAATGACAAAAATGCTGAAAATGTACTAAACGCTCGTAAGCCCATGATTAGAATGTTGTTCCAAGTCAGATATGGTCGAATGCACTCATTTCACTCAAAATCAATGTTCCTTGTCAAACGTTTGCTTTATGCTCTAAAACGGCGTTACAAACAAGCTAAATGCGCTCCTGGGGCAGGAAAGCTGTTTTCATGCACTCGATGATTCAAAGTCCCACTCTGAACAGGTGCATATCACAATACTATGTTGAAAAGTCGTTTCAGCCGTGCTTATACAGTTAAAATGACAAATATGCTGAAAATGGGTTAAAAGCTCGAAAACATGAAAATCCATGCTTAGAATGTTGTTCCATGTCAGATATGCTCGAATGCACTCATTTCACTCAAAATCAATGTTCCTTGTCAAACGTTTGCTTTATGATCTAAAACGGCGTTACAAACAAGCTAAATGCGCTCCTGGGGCAGGAAAGCTGTTTTCATGCACTCGATGATTCAAAGTGTGTTTTCCCACTCTGAACAGGTGCATATCACAGTACTATGTTGAAAACTCGTTTCAGACGTGCTTATACAGTTAAAATGACAAATATGCTGAAAATGTATTTAACGCTCGAAGACCCATGCTTAGAATATTGTTCCATGTCAGATATGCTCGAATGCACTCATTTCACTCAAAATCAATGGTCCTTGTCAAACGTTTGCTTTATGCTCTAAAACGGCGTTACAAACAAGCTAAATGCGCTCCTGGGGCAGGAAAGCTGTTTTCATGCACTAGGTGACACAAAGTGTTTTCCCACTCTGAACAGGTGCATATCACAGTACGATGTTGAAAAGTCGTTTCAGCCGTGCTTATACAGTTAAAATGACAAATATGCTGAAAATGGGTTAAAAGCTCGAAAACATGAAAATCCATGCTTAGAATGTTGTTCCATGTCAGATATGCTCGAATGCACTCATTTCACTCAAAATCAATGTTCCTTGTCAAACGTTTGCTTTATGATCTAAAACGGCGTTACAAACAAGCTAAATGCGCTCCTGGGGCAGGAAAGCTGTTTTCATGCACTCGATGATTCAAAGTGTGTTTTCCCACTCTGAACAGGTGCATATCACAGTACTATGTTGAAAACTCGTTTCAGACGTGCTTATGCAGTTAAAATGACAAATATGCTGAAAATGTATTTAACGCTCGAAGACCCATGCTTAGAATATTGTTCCATGTCAGATATGCTCGAATGCACTCATTTCACTCAAAATCAATGGTCCATGTCAAACGTTTGCTTTATGCTCTAAAACGGCGTTACAAACAAGCTAAATGCGCTCCTGGGGCAGGAAAGCTGTTTTCATGCACTAGGTGACACAAAGTGTTTTCCCACTCTGAACAGGTGCATATCACAGTACGATGTTGAAAAGTCGTTTCAGCCGTGCTTATACAGTTAAAATGACAAATATGCTGAAAATGGGTTAAAAGCTCGAAAACATGAAAATCCATGCTTAGAATGTTGTTCCATGTCAGATATGCTCGAATGCACTCATTTCACTCAAAATCAATGTTCCTTGTCAAACGTTTGCTTTATGCTCTAAAACGGCGTTACAAACAAGCTAAATGCGCTCCTGGGGCAGGAAAGCTGTTTTCATGCACTAGGTGACACAAAGTGTGTTTTTCCACTCTGAACAGGTGCAAATCACAGTACTATGTTGAAAACTCGTTTTAGGCGTACTTATACAGTTAAAATGACAAATATGCTGAAAATGTATTAAACGCTCGAAAACCCATGCTTAGAATATTGTTCCATGTCAGATATGCTCGAATGTACTCATTTCACTCGAAATCAATGTTCCTTGTCAAACGTTTGCTTTATGCTCTAAAACGGCGTTACAAACAAGCTAAATGCGCTCCTGGGGCAGGAAAGCTGTTTTCATGCACTAGGTGACACAAAGTGTGTTTTTCCACTCTGAACAGGTGCATATCACAGTACTATGTTGAAAACTCGTTTTAGGCGTGCTTATACAGTTAAAATGACAAATATGCTGAAAATGTATTAAACGCTCGAAAACCCATGCTTAGAATGTTGTTCCATGTCAGATATGCTCGAATGCACTCATTTCACTCAAAATCAATGTTCCTTGTCAAACGTTTGCTTTATGCTCTAAAACGGCGTTACAAACAAGCTAAATGCGCAGGAAAGCTGTTTTCATGCACTCGATGATTCAAAGTGTGTTTTCCCACTCTGAACAGGTGCATATCCCAGTACTATGTTGAAAACTCGTTTCAGGCGTGCTTATACAGTTAAAATGACAAAAATGCTGAAAATGTACTAAACGCTCGTAAGCCCATGATTAGAATGTTGTTCCAAGTCAGATATGGTCGAATGCACTCATTTCACTCAAAATCAATGTTCCTTGTCAAACGTTTGCTTTATGCTCTAAAACGGCGTTACAAACAAGCTAAATGCGCTCCTGGGGCAGGAAAGCTGTTTTCATGCACTCGATGATTCAAAGTCCCACTCTGAACAGGTGCATATCACAATACTATGTTGAAAAGTCGTTTCAGCCGTGCTTATACAGTTAAAATGACAAATATGCTGAAAATGGGTTAAAAGCTCGAAAACATGAAAATCCAGGCTTAGAATGTTGTTCCATGTCAGATATGCTCGAATGCACTCATTTCACTCAAAATCAATGTTCCTTGTCAAACGTTTGCTTTATGATCTAAAACGGCGTTACAAACAAGCTAAATGCGCTCCTGGGGCAGGAAAGCTGTTTTCATGCACTCGATGATTCAAAGTGTGTTTTCCCACTCTGAACAGGTGCATATCCCAGTACTATGTTGAAAACTCGTTTCAGGCGTGCTTATACAGTTAAAATGACAAATATGCTGAAAATGTATTTAACGCTCGAAGACCCATGCTTAGAATATTGTTCCATGTCAGATATGCTCGAATGCACTCATTTCCCTCAAAATCAATGGTCCATGTCAAACGTTTGCTTTATGCTCTAAAACGGCGTTACAAACAAGCTAAATGCGCTCCTGGGGCAGGAAAGCTGTTTTCATGCACTAGGTGACACAAAGTGTTTTCCCACTCTGAACAGGTGCATATCACAGTACGATGTTGAAAAATCGTTTCAGCCGTGCTTATACAGTTAAAATGACAAATATGCTGAAAATGGGTTAAAAGCTCGAAAACATGAAAATCCATGCTTAGAATGTTGTTCCATGTCAGATATGCTCGAATGCACTCATTTCACTCAAAATCAATGTTCCTTGTCAAACGTTTGCTTTATGCTCTAAAACGGCGTTACAAACAAGCTAAATGCGCTCCTGGGGCAGGAAAGCTGTTTTCATGCACTCGATGATTCAAAGTGTGTTTTCCCACTCTGAACAGGTGCATATCACAGTACTATGTTGAAAACTCGTTTTAGGCGTGCTTATACAGTTAAAATGACAAATATGCTGAAAATGTATTAAACGCTCGAAAACCCATGCTTAGAATATTGTTCCATGTCAGATATGCTCGAATGTACTCATTTCACTCAAAATCAATGTTCCTTGTCAACCGTTTGCTTTATGCTCTAAAACGGCGTTACAAACAAGCTGAATGCGCTCCTGGGGCAGGAAAGCTGCTTTCATGCACTCGATAACACAAAGTGTGTTTTCCCACTCTGAACATGTGCATATCACAGTACTTTATTGAAAACTCGTTTCAGACGTGCTTATACAGTTAAAATGACAAATATGCTGAAAATGTATTTAACGCTCGTAGACCCATGCTTAGAATATTGTTCCATGTCAGATATGCTCGAATGCACTCATTTCACTCAAAATCAATGTTCCTTGTCAAACGTTTGCTTTATGCTCTAAAACGGCGTTACAAACAAGCTAAATGCGCTCCTGGGGCAGGAAAGCTGTTTTCATGCACTCGATGATTCAAAGTGTGTTTTCCCACTCTGAACAGGTGCATATCCCAGTACTATGTTGAAAACTCGTTTCAGGCGTGCTTATACAGTTAAAATGACAAATATGCTGAAAATGTATTAAACGCTCGAAAACCCATGCTTAGAATATTGTTCCATGTCAGATATGCTCGAATGTACTCATTTCACTCAAAATCAATGTTCCTTGTCAACCGTTTGCTTTATGCTCTAAAACGGCGTTACAAACAAGCTAAATGCGCTCCTGGGGCAGGAAAGCTGTTTTCATGCACTCGATGATTCAAAGTGTGTTTTCCCACTCTGAACAGGTGCATATCCCAGTACTATGTTGAAAACTCGTTTCAGGCGTGCTTATACAGTTAAAATGACAAAAATGCTGAAAATGTACTAAACGCTCGTAAGCCCATGATTAGAATGTTGTTCCAAGTCAGATATGGTCGAATGCACTCATTTCACTCAAAATCAATGTTCCTTGTCAAACGTTTGCTTTATGCTCTAAAACGGCGTTACAAACAAGCTAAATGCGCTCCTGGGGCAGGAAAGCTGCTTTCATGCACTCGATGATTCAAAGTGTGTTTTCCCACTCTGAACAGGTGCATATCACAATACTATGTTGAAAAGTTGTTTCAGCCGTGATTATACAGTTAAAATGACAAATATGCTGAAAATGGGTTAAAAGCTCGAAAACATGAAAATCCATGCTTAGAATCTTGTTCCATGTCAGATATGCTCGAATGCACTCATTTCACTCAAAATCAATGTTCCTTGTCAAACGTTTGCTTTATGATCTAAAACGGCGTTACAAACAAGCTAAATGCGCTCCTGGGGCAGGAAAGCTGTTTTCATGCACTCGATGATTCAAAGTGTGTTTTCCCACTCTGAACAGGTGCATATCCCAGTACTATGTTGAAAACTCGTTTCAGGCGTGCTTATACAGTTAAAATGACAAATATGCTGAAAATGTATTTAACGCTCGAAGACCCATGCTTAGAATATTGTTCCATGTCAGATATGCTCGAATGCACTCATTTCCCTCAAAATCAATGGTCCATGTCAAACGTTTGCTTTATGCTCTAAAACGGCGTTACAAACAAGCTAAATGCGCTCCTGGGGCAGGAAAGCTGTTTTCATGCACTAGGTGACACAAAGTGTTTTCCCACTCTGAACAGGTGCATATCACAGTACGATGTTGAAAAATCGTTTCAGCCGTGCTTATACAGTTAAAATGACAAATATGCTGAAAATGGGTTAAAAGCTCGAAAACATGAAAATCCATGCTTAGAATGTTGTTCCATGTCAGATATGCTCGAATGCACTCATTTCACTCAAAATCAATGTTCCTTGTCAAACGTTTGCTTTATGCTCTAAAACGGCGTTACAAACAAGCTAAATGCGCTCCTGGGGCAGGAAAGCTGTTTTCATGCACTCGATGATTCAAAGTGTGTTTTCCCACTCTGAACAGGTGCATATCACAGTACTATGTTGAAAACTCGTTTTAGGCGTGCTTATACAGTTAAAATGACAAATATGCTGAAAATGTATTAAACGCTCGAAAACCCATGCTTAGAATATTGTTCCATGTCAGATATGCTCGAATGTACTCATTTCACTCAAAATCAATGTTCCTTGTCAACCGTTTGCTTTATGCTCTAAAACGGCGTTACAAACAAGCTGAATGCGCTCCTGGGGCAGGAAAGCTGCTTTCATGCACTCGATAACACAAAGTGTGTTTTCCCACTCTGAACATGTGCATATCACAGTACTTTATTGAAAACTCGTTTCAGACGTGCTTATACAGTTAAAATGACAAATATGCTGAAAATGTATTTAACGCTCGTAGACCCATGCTTAGAATATTGTTCCATGTCAGATATGCTCGAATGCACTCATTTCACTCAAAATCAATGTTCCTTGTCAAACGTTTGCTTTATGCTCTAAAACGGCGTTACAAACAAGCTAAATGCGCTCCTGGGGCAGGAAAGCTGTTTTCATGCACTCGATGATTCAAAGTGTGTTTTCCCACTCTGAACAGGTGCATATCCCAGTACTATGTTGAAAACTCGTTTCAGGCGTGCTTATACAGTTAAAATGACAAATATGCTGAAAATGTATTAAACGCTCGAAAACCCATGCTTAGAATATTGTTCCATGTCAGATATGCTCGAATGTACTCATTTCACTCAAAATCAATGTTCCTTGTCAACCGTTTGCTTTATGCTCTAAAACGGCGTTACAAACAAGCTAAATGCGCTCCTGGGGCAGGAAAGCTGTTTTCATGCACTCGATGATTCAAAGTGTGTTTTCCCACTCTGAACAGGTGCATATCCCAGTACTATGTTGAAAACTCGTTTCAGGCGTGCTTATACAGTTAAAATGACAAAAATGCTGAAAATGTACTAAACGCTCGTAAGCCCATGATTAGAATGTTGTTCCAAGTCAGATATGGTCGAATGCACTCATTTCACTCAAAATCAATGTTCCTTGTCAAACGTTTGCTTTATGCTCTAAAACGGCGTTACAAACAAGCTAAATGCGCTCCTGGGGCAGGAAAGCTGCTTTCATGCACTCGATGATTCAAAGTGTGTTTTCCCACTCTGAACAGGTGCATATCACAATACTATGTTGAAAAGTTGTTTCAGCCGTGATTATACAGTTAAAATGACAAATATGCTGAAAATGGGTTAAAAGCTCGAAAACATGAAAATCCATGCTTAGAATCTTGTTCCATGTCAGATATGCTCGAATGCACTCATTTCACTCAAAATCAATGTTCCTTGTCAAACGTTTGCTTTATGCTCTAAAACGGCGTTACAAACAAGCTAAATGCGCAGGAAAGCTGTTTTCATGCACTCGATGATTCAAAGTGTGTTTTCCCACTCTGAACAGGTGCATATCCCAGTACTATGTTGAAAACTCGTTTCAGGCGTGCTTATACAGTTAAAATGACAAAAATGCTGAAAATGTACTAAACGCTCGTAAGCCCATGATTAGAATGTTGTTCCAAGTCAGATATGGTCGAATGCACTCATTTCACTCAAAATCAATGTTCCTTGTCAAACGTTTGCTTTATGCTCTAAAACGGCGTTATAAACAAGCTAAATGCGCTCCTGGGGCAGGAAAGCTGCTTTCATGCACTCGATGATTCAAAGTGTGTTTTCCCACTCTGAACAGGTGCATATCACAATACTATGTTGAAAAGTTGTTTCAGCCGTGATTATACAGTTAAAATGACAAATATGCTGAAAATGGGTTAAAAGCTCGAAAACATGAAAATCCATGCTTAGAATGTTGTTCCATGTCAGATATGCTCGAATGCACTCATTTCACTCAAAATCAATGTTCCTTGTCAAACGTTTGCTTTATGCTCTAAAACGGCGTTACAAACAAGCTAAATGCGCTCCTGGGGCAGGAAAGCTGTTTTCATGCACTCGATGATTCAAAGTGTGTTTTCCCACTCTGAACAGGTGCATATCCCAGTACTATGTTGAAAACTCGTTTCAGGCGTGCTTATACAGTTAAAATGACAAAAATGCTGAAAATGTACTAAACGCTCGTAAGCCCATGATTAGAATGTTGTTCCAAGTCAGATATGGTCGAATGCACTCATTTCACTCAAAATCAATGTTCCTTGTCAAACGTTTGCTTTATGCTCTAAAACGGCGTTACAAACAAGCTAAATGCGCTCCTGGGGCAGGAAAGCTGTTTTCATGCACTCGATGATTCAAAGTCCCACTCTGAACAGGTGCATATCACAATACTATGTTGAAAAGTCGTTTCAGCCGTGCTTATACAGTTAAAATGACAAATATGCTGAAAATGGGTTAAAAGCTCGAAAACATGAAAATCCATGCTTAGAATGTTGTTCCATGTCAGATATGCTCGAATGCACTCATTTCACTCAAAATCAATGTTCCTTGTCAAACGTTTGCTTTATGATCTAAAACGGCGTTACAAACAAGCTAAATGCGCTCCTGGGGCAGGAAAGCTGTTTTCATGCACTCGATGATTCAAAGTGTGTTTTCCCACTCTGAACAGGTGCATATCACAGTACTATGTTGAAAACTCGTTTCAGACGTGCTTATACAGTTAAAATGACAAATATGCTGAAAATGTATTTAACGCTCGAAGACCCATGCTTAGAATATTGTTCCATGTCAGATATGCTCGAATGCACTCATTTCACTCAAAATCAATGGTCCATGTCAAACGTTTGCTTTATGCTCTAAAACGGCGTTACAAACAAGCTAAATGCGCTCCTGGGGCAGGAAAGCTGTTTTCATGCACTAGGTGACACAAAGTGTTTTCCCACTCTGAACAGGTGCATATCACAGTACGATGTTGAAAAGTCGTTTCAGCCGTGCTTATACAGTTAAAATGACAAATATGCTGAAAATGGGTTAAAAGCTCGAAAACATGAAAATCCATGCTTAGAATGTTGTTCCATGTCAGATATGCTCGAATGCACTCATTTCACTCAAAATCAATGTTCCTTGTCAAACGTTTGCTTTATGATCTAAAACGGCGTTACAAACAAGCTAAATGCGCTCCTGGGGCAGGAAAGCTGTTTTCATGCACTCGATGATTCAAAGTGTGTTTTCCCACTCTGAACAGGTGCATATCACAGTACTATGTTGAAAACTCGTTTCAGACGTGCTTATGCAGTTAAAATGACAAATATGCTGAAAATGTATTTAACGCTCGAAGACCCATGCTTAGAATATTGTTCCATGTCAGATATGCTCGAATGCACTCATTTCACTCAAAATCAATGGTCCATGTCAAACGTTTGCTTTATGCTCTAAAACGGCGTTACAAACAAGCTAAATGCGCTCCTGGGGCAGGAAAGCTGTTTTCATGCACTAGGTGACACAAAGTGTTTTCCCACTCTGAACAGGTGCATATCACAGTACGATGTTGAAAAGTCGTTTCAGCCGTGCTTATACAGTTAAAATGACAAATATGCTGAAAATGGGTTAAAAGCTCGAAAACATGAAAATCCATGCTTAGAATGTTGTTCCATGTCAGATATGCTCGAATGCACTCATTTCACTCAAAATCAATGTTCCTTGTCAAACGTTTGCTTTATGCTCTAAAACGGCGTTACAAACAAGCTAAATGCGCTCCTGGGGCAGGAAAGCTGTTTTCATGCACTAGGTGACACAAAGTGTGTTTTTCCACTCTGAACAGGTGCAAATCACAGTACTATGTTGAAAACTCGTTTTAGGCGTACTTATACAGTTAAAATGACAAATATGCTGAAAATGTATTAAACGCTCGAAAACCCATGCTTAGAATATTGTTCCATGTCAGATATGCTCGAATGTACTCATTTCACTCGAAATCAATGTTCCTTGTCAAACGTTTGCTTTATGCTCTAAAACGGCGTTACAAACAAGCTAAATGCGCTCCTGGGGCAGGAAAGCTGTTTTCATGCACTAGGTGACACAAAGTGTGTTTTTCCACTCTGAACAGGTGCATATCACAGTACTATGTTGAAAACTCGTTTTAGGCGTGCTTATACAGTTAAAATGACAAATATGCTGAAAATGTATTAAACGCTCGAAAACCCATGCTTAGAATGTTGTTCCATGTCAGATATGCTCGAATGCACTCATTTCACTCAAAATCAATGTTCCTTGTCAAACGTTTGCTTTATGCTCTAAAACGGCGTTACAAACAAGCTAAATGCGCAGGAAAGCTGTTTTCATGCACTCGATGATTCAAAGTGTGTTTTCCCACTCTGAACAGGTGCATATCCCAGTACTATGTTGAAAACTCGTTTCAGGCGTGCTTATACAGTTAAAATGACAAAAATGCTGAAAATGTACTAAACGCTCGTAAGCCCATGATTAGAATGTTGTTCCAAGTCAGATATGGTCGAATGCACTCATTTCACTCAAAATCAATGTTCCTTGTCAAACGTTTGCTTTATGCTCTAAAACGGCGTTACAAACAAGCTAAATGCGCTCCTGGGGCAGGAAAGCTGTTTTCATGCACTCGATGATTCAAAGTCCCACTCTGAACAGGTGCATATCACAATACTATGTTGAAAAGTCGTTTCAGCCGTGCTTATACAGTTAAAATGACAAATATGCTGAAAATGGGTTAAAAGCTCGAAAACATGAAAATCCAGGCTTAGAATGTTGTTCCATGTCAGATATGCTCGAATGCACTCATTTCACTCAAAATCAATGTTCCTTGTCAAACGTTTGCTTTATGATCTAAAACGGCGTTACAAACAAGCTAAATGCGCTCCTGGGGCAGGAAAGCTGTTTTCATGCACTCGATGATTCAAAGTGTGTTTTCCCACTCTGAACAGGTGCATATCCCAGTACTATGTTGAAAACTCGTTTCAGGCGTGCTTATACAGTTAAAATGACAAATATGCTGAAAATGTATTTAACGCTCGAAGACCCATGCTTAGAATATTGTTCCATGTCAGATATGCTCGAATGCACTCATTTCCCTCAAAATCAATGGTCCATGTCAAACGTTTGCTTTATGCTCTAAAACGGCGTTACAAACAAGCTAAATGCGCTCCTGGGGCAGGAAAGCTGTTTTCATGCACTAGGTGACACAAAGTGTTTTCCCACTCTGAACAGGTGCATATCACAGTACGATGTTGAAAAATCGTTTCAGCCGTGCTTATACAGTTAAAATGACAAATATGCTGAAAATGGGTTAAAAGCTCGAAAACATGAAAATCCATGCTTAGAATGTTGTTCCATGTCAGATATGCTCGAATGCACTCATTTCACTCAAAATCAATGTTCCTTGTCAAACGTTTGCTTTATGCTCTAAAACGGCGTTACAAACAAGCTAAATGCGCTCCTGGGGCAGGAAAGCTGTTTTCATGCACTCGATGATTCAAAGTGTGTTTTCCCACTCTGAACAGGTGCATATCACAGTACTATGTTGAAAACTCGTTTTAGGCGTGCTTATACAGTTAAAATGACAAATATGCTGAAAATGTATTAAACGCTCGAAAACCCATGCTTAGAATATTGTTCCATGTCAGATATGCTCGAATGTACTCATTTCACTCAAAATCAATGTTCCTTGTCAACCGTTTGCTTTATGCTCTAAAACGGCGTTACAAACAAGCTGAATGCGCTCCTGGGGCAGGAAAGCTGCTTTCATGCACTCGATAACACAAAGTGTGTTTTCCCACTCTGAACATGTGCATATCACAGTACTTTATTGAAAACTCGTTTCAGACGTGCTTATACAGTTAAAATGACAAATATGCTGAAAATGTATTTAACGCTCGTAGACCCATGCTTAGAATATTGTTCCATGTCAGATATGCTCGAATGCACTCATTTCACTCAAAATCAATGTTCCTTGTCAAACGTTTGCTTTATGCTCTAAAACGGCGTTACAAACAAGCTAAATGCGCTCCTGGGGCAGGAAAGCTGTTTTCATGCACTCGATGATTCAAAGTGTGTTTTCCCACTCTGAACAGGTGCATATCCCAGTACTATGTTGAAAACTCGTTTCAGGCGTGCTTATACAGTTAAAATGACAAATATGCTGAAAATGTATTAAACGCTCGAAAACCCATGCTTAGAATATTGTTCCATGTCAGATATGCTCGAATGTACTCATTTCACTCAAAATCAATGTTCCTTGTCAACCGTTTGCTTTATGCTCTAAAACGGCGTTACAAACAAGCTAAATGCGCTCCTGGGGCAGGAAAGCTGTTTTCATGCACTCGATGATTCAAAGTGTGTTTTCCCACTCTGAACAGGTGCATATCCCAGTACTATGTTGAAAACTCGTTTCAGGCGTGCTTATACAGTTAAAATGACAAAAATGCTGAAAATGTACTAAACGCTCGTAAGCCCATGATTAGAATGTTGTTCCAAGTCAGATATGGTCGAATGCACTCATTTCACTCAAAATCAATGTTCCTTGTCAAACGTTTGCTTTATGCTCTAAAACGGCGTTACAAACAAGCTAAATGCGCTCCTGGGGCAGGAAAGCTGCTTTCATGCACTCGATGATTCAAAGTGTGTTTTCCCACTCTGAACAGGTGCATATCACAATACTATGTTGAAAAGTTGTTTCAGCCGTGATTATACAGTTAAAATGACAAATATGCTGAAAATGGGTTAAAAGCTCGAAAACATGAAAATCCATGCTTAGAATGTTGTTCCATGTCAGATATGCTCGAATGCACTCATTTCACTCAAAATCAATGTTCCTTGTCAAACGTTTGCTTTATGCTCTAAAACGGCGTTACAAACAAGCTAAATGCGCTCCTGGGGCAGGAAAGCTGTTTTCATGCACTCGATGATTCAAAGTGTGTTTTCCCACTCTGAACAGGTGCATATCCCAGTACTATGTTGAAAACTCGTTTCAGGCGTGCTTATACAGTTAAAATGACAAAAATGCTGAAAATGTACTAAACGCTCGTAAGCCCATGATTAGAATGTTGTTCCAAGTCAGATATGGTCGAATGCACTCATTTCACTCAAAATCAATGTTCCTTGTCAAACGTTTGCTTTATGCTCTAAAACGGCGTTACAAACAAGCTAAATGCGCTCCTGGGGCAGGAAAGCTGCTTTCATGCACTCGATGATTCAAAGTGTGTTTTCCCACTCTGAACAGGTGCATATCACAATACTATGTTGAAAAGTTGTTTCAGCCGTGATTATACAGTTAAAATGACAAATATGCTGAAAATGGGTTAAAAGCTCGAAAACATGAAAATCCATGCTTAGAATGTTGTTCCATGTCAGATATGCTCGAATGCACTCATTTCACTCAAAATCAATGTTCCTTGTCAAACGTTTGCTTTATGCTCTAAAACGGCGTTACAAACAAGCTAAATGCGCTCCTGGGGCAGGAAAGCTGTTTTCATGCACTCGATGATTCAAAGTGTGTTTTCCCACTCTGAACAGGTGCATATCCCAGTACTATGTTGAAAACTCGTTTCAGGCGTGCTTATACAGTTAAAATGACAAAAATGCTGAAAATGTACTAAACGCTCGTAAGCCCATGATTAGAATGTTGTTCCAAGTCAGATATGGTCGAATGCACTCATTTCACTCAAAATCAATGTTCCTTGTCAAACGTTTGCTTTATGCTCTAAAACGGCGTTACAAACAAGCTAAATGCGCTCCTGGGGCAGGAAAGCTGTTTTCATGCACTCGATGATTCAAAGTCCCACTCTGAACAGGTGCATATCACAATACTATGTTGAAAAGTCGTTTCAGCCGTGCTTATACAGTTAAAATGACAAATATGCTGAAAATGGGTTAAAAGCTCGAAAACATGAAAATCCATGCTTAGAATGTTGTTCCATGTCAGATATGCTCGAATGCACTCATTTCACTCAAAATCAATGTTCCTTGTCAAACGTTTGCTTTATGATCTAAAACGGCGTTACAAACAAGCTAAATGCGCTCCTGGGGCAGGAAAGCTGTTTTCATGCACTCGATGATTCAAAGTGTGTTTTCCCACTCTGAACAGGTGCATATCACAGTACTATGTTGAAAACTCGTTTCAGACGTGCTTATACAGTTAAAATGACAAATATGCTGAAAATGTATTTAACGCTCGAAGACCCATGCTTAGAATATTGTTCCATGTCAGATATGCTCGAATGCACTCATTTCACTCAAAATCAATGGTCCATGTCAAACGTTTGCTTTATGCTCTAAAACGGCGTTACAAACAAGCTAAATGCGCTCCTGGGGCAGGAAAGCTGTTTTCATGCACTAGGTGACACAAAGTGTTTTCCCACTCTGAACAGGTGCATATCACAGTACGATGTTGAAAAGTCGTTTCAGCCGTGCTTATACAGTTAAAATGACAAATATGCTGAAAATGGGTTAAAAGCTCGAAAACATGAAAATCCATGCTTAGAATGTTGTTCCATGTCAGATATGCTCGAATGCACTCATTTCACTCAAAATCAATGTTCCTTGTCAAACGTTTGCTTTATGATCTAAAACGGCGTTACAAACAAGCTAAATGCGCTCCTGGGGCAGGAAAGCTGTTTTCATGCACTCGATGATTCAAAGTGTGTTTTCCCACTCTGAACAGGTGCATATCACAGTACTATGTTGAAAACTCGTTTCAGACGTGCTTATGCAGTTAAAATGACAAATATGCTGAAAATGTATTTAACGCTCGAAGACCCATGCTTAGAATATTGTTCCATGTCAGATATGCTCGAATGCACTCATTTCACTCAAAATCAATGGTCCATGTCAAACGTTTGCTTTATGCTCTAAAACGGCGTTACAAACAAGCTAAATGCGCTCCTGGGGCAGGAAAGCTGTTTTCATGCACTAGGTGACACAAAGTGTTTTCCCACTCTGAACAGGTGCATATCACAGTACGATGTTGAAAAGTCGTTTCAGCCGTGCTTATACAGTTAAAATGACAAATATGCTGAAAATGGGTTAAAAGCTCGAAAACATGAAAATCCATGCTTAGAATGTTGTTCCATGTCAGATATGCTCGAATGCACTCATTTCACTCAAAATCAATGTTCCTTGTCAAACGTTTGCTTTATGCTCTAAAACGGCGTTACAAACAAGCTAAATGCGCTCCTGGGGCAGGAAAGCTGTTTTCATGCACTAGGTGACACAAAGTGTGTTTTTCCACTCTGAACAGGTGCAAATCACAGTACTATGTTGAAAACTCGTTTTAGGCGTACTTATACAGTTAAAATGACAAATATGCTGAAAATGTATTAAACGCTCGAAAACCCATGCTTAGAATATTGTTCCATGTCAGATATGCTCGAATGTACTCATTTCACTCGAAATCAATGTTCCTTGTCAAACGTTTGCTTTATGCTCTAAAACGGCGTTACAAACAAGCTAAATGCGCTCCTGGGGCAGGAAAGCTGTTTTCATGCACTAGGTGACACAAAGTGTGTTTTTCCACTCTGAACAGGTGCATATCACAGTACTATGTTGAAAACTCGTTTTAGGCGTGCTTATACAGTTAAAATGACAAATATGCTGAAAATGTATTAAACGCTCGAAAACCCATGCTTAGAATGTTGTTCCATGTCAGATATGCTCGAATGCACTCATTTCACTCAAAATCAATGTTCCTTGTCAAACGTTTGCTTTATGCTCTAAAACGGCGTTACAAACAAGCTAAATGCGCAGGAAAGCTGTTTTCATGCACTCGATGATTCAAAGTGTGTTTTCCCACTCTGAACAGGTGCATATCCCAGTACTATGTTGAAAACTCGTTTCAGGCGTGCTTATACAGTTAAAATGACAAAAATGCTGAAAATGTACTAAACGCTCGTAAGCCCATGATTAGAATGTTGTTCCAAGTCAGATATGGTCGAATGCACTCATTTCACTCAAAATCAATGTTCCTTGTCAAACGTTTGCTTTATGCTCTAAAACGGCGTTACAAACAAGCTAAATGCGCTCCTGGGGCAGGAAAGCTGTTTTCATGCACTCGATGATTCAAAGTCCCACTCTGAACAGGTGCATATCACAATACTATGTTGAAAAGTCGTTTCAGCCGTGCTTATACAGTTAAAATGACAAATATGCTGAAAATGGGTTAAAAGCTCGAAAACATGAAAATCCAGGCTTAGAATGTTGTTCCATGTCAGATATGCTCGAATGCACTCATTTCACTCAAAATCAATGTTCCTTGTCAAACGTTTGCTTTATGATCTAAAACGGCGTTACAAACAAGCTAAATGCGCTCCTGGGGCAGGAAAGCTGTTTTCATGCACTCGATGATTCAAAGTGTGTTTTCCCACTCTGAACAGGTGCATATCCCAGTACTATGTTGAAAACTCGTTTCAGGCGTGCTTATACAGTTAAAATGACAAATATGCTGAAAATGTATTTAACGCTCGAAGACCCATGCTTAGAATATTGTTCCATGTCAGATATGCTCGAATGCACTCATTTCCCTCAAAATCAATGGTCCATGTCAAACGTTTGCTTTATGCTCTAAAACGGCGTTACAAACAAGCTAAATGCGCTCCTGCACTGTAAACCCGAAAGTCCATTCCAAGCAAATTATTTGAGTCCATACCACTTTAATAAATTAGTTTTGATAAATTTTGGTGCATTACTTAAATAATATGAGTGTAAAAGTAGGATATGAGACATTTAATGAGTGTACTCGTTTTTTTAAGTTCAAAAAACTTAAAACAATTAAGTTTTAACATCAGGCCACCTGATGGCCTGCTGTGATTGGCTGATGATTCAAGACAAGTCTGGGTTTGACCGTTGGAGGCCACTGACAACTTGCGCCATTTTCTTTCTCACGGAGAAGAGAAATTTGCTTACTTGACACATTTTTGGCCTGCATTTTTCTGCTTTTTACAAATTTATGTTCCAGTAAGAAGGATGCCATTTCCTGTGAGAATGAGGTAAGCTATTTTTTCTTTAACTATCATTAGAAATGGCCAAACTTCTCTTGTTTGAAACATGTACATTTGAGTGTGCATACATTTGAGCTTGACTTATTTGATGAATCCAGTGGTGTTTGAGTAGTTCTCTACATGTGTTTCCAATATAGATTTGTATATTAAATGTAGAATTAGAACTATTGCAATTCAGTTGTAGCATTTTTGTTGATAGCCACATTAAAATGCAATGGAAATGCAAGTTCTGTGCAGCTATCTTTGAGAAGAGAGCACAACTTTTTAAACACTATCGTCTAAAACATGGGACTTATGCCAGAACAGAGCCTTTTCCTTGCTTGCATCAGGAATGCATGTGTACTTTCAAGTCTCTCAATGCACTTCATAGCCATTTATCCCGGTTTCACACCAGAAGTGTGAACCAGCCACAAACTGTCGACTCCCAAATCAAGTTCCGTTGTTTGTCATGTGAATTTCTTGAACCATGCACTGAAACAGAATACTTTGCTCATCTGCGGAGCACCCACTTAAAAGTAAATCACAAAGTTGATTGTCCTTATAAACACTGTAAATTCCAGAGCAGTGTTTACTCAACTTTTAATGCACACAAAAGTAAAACACATAGAGAGCATACTTGGAAAAATTTCAAGCCTGAAATAATTGGCAGTGCTATGACCAATAATGCTTGTGAAGATGCAGCCAATGAAAGTCAGGATGAAAAACTGGCAACTTCTGAAACAGAGGACCTAGAGGTCATGGAAGAAGCATGTGAGGATCCTTGTGGTTTAGGAAAGCAGCTTGAACATAATCTAGCATCTCTGTTATTGAAAATGCAAACCATTTTGCATATCCCAGAGAGTGCTGTACAAGAGGTGATACAACATATTCGCCAAATATTTGAGCTCTCACATCCATTGTTGTATAGTAAAGTCAAGGAGGTGCTAAATAAATATTATCCAAACGTGGATGAATTGGTTGTAAAAGACGTTGTATCTGCCGTTTCAGAAAGCAATGTGCTGACATCATTATGTGGCAAACATGGATCTTTAGGAACTGTAAAAAGGAGGGCAGCTTATGTGAGGAATAATTTCCCTCTGGTCATGCCTATAGAATATGTTGTTGAAAAAGACACAAAAACAGCTGTATATGTCCCCATACAACACATGCTACAGAGACTGCTGAACAAAACTGACATTTTAGAAAAAGCAATGTCAGAAAAGGTCCACGTTCCACATGAATATGGTTCATACACTGATGGAGAACACTTTAAAGAAAATTCTCTTCTTTCAAATGATGAGTTTACACTTGCACTGATACTTTATCTTGATGACTTTGAAATTGCCAATCCTCTAGGAACATCAAAACTGAAACACAAAATGTGTGCGGTGTATTGGGTTATTGCTAATCTTCCTGCCAAATACAGATCAACGTTGAACTCTATTCAGCTTGCGCTACTTTGCAACACCTCTACAATCAAACAGTGTGGTTATGAGAGAGTTCTCCAACCTCTCATCCATGATCTTGTCTCATTAGAAGAGCATGGTGTTTATGTAGAACAGCTGGGTGCCAGTGTGAAGGGAACAGTCTTGTGTGTAGCAGCTGATAACCTTGCTGCCCATTCACTTGCAGGTCTCTATGAAAGCTTCACAGTAAGCAAATTTTGCAGAGTCTGCATGGCATCTAGAAGTGACATTCAGCAGCAAGAGGTAAGTTCTGGTTTCTTTCCTCTTCGTGAAAAAAATGGTCATGACATGCATGTGCAAGAGGTGATGAAAGACTCAAGCTCAAGTCAAACCTCTGGGGTGAAAGGACCATGTCCTCTCACTAAAAGTCTGAAACACTTCCATGTGGTCAAGGGTTATCCTCCTGACATTTTGCATGATGTCTTGGAAGGCATTGTCCCAGTTGAGCTGTCTCTGTGTCTGACAGACCTGATTTCCAAGAAGTATTTTACTTTAGATATGCTAAACTATGCCATTAGATCATTCAATTACACCTTCACTGACAAGACTGATCAGCCTCAAACAATTAGCAAAGGATTTTCATCCAAAGGGACCATTGGTGGAAATGGTCATGAGAACTGGTCTGTCATCAGGCTTCTTCCACTTTATATTGGTCACTGTGTACCTGAGGGAGATGACACTTGGGAGATACTCATGCTCCTCAAAGATATTGTGGAGCTTGTTGTGGCACCTAAACATACTGATGAAACTCTGCATTTTTTGGAATGCAAGTTGGCAGAGCACAGAGAGTTGCTGCAGTCAACCTTTCCAAATTTCAGATTGCGACCAAAACATCACTATGTGGAGCATTATCCTCACTTGATAAAGAAATTTGGTCCTTTGACTGATGTTTGGACTATGCGTTTTGAGGGTAAGCATAAATTCTTCAAGAAAGTAGTCAGAGAGTCGCAGAATTTTAAGAATGTGGCCTTGACACTTGCTACCAAACATCAAAAAGCACTCAGTTACTATCTGGACTGCAGCTCATTTTTCAGGCCAGCAGTTGATATGACAAAGGTTGCAATGGTCTCACTCACATCTTTTCCAAGTGATGTCCAGATGGTACTCCCTCAAAACATAACTGCTCCTGGAACAGTGCTTGTTGCATCATCTGTCTGCATTGATGGAATCAAGTACAACATAGATATGATGCTCTGTATCGGTTCCTGTTCAGGTCTCCCTGAATTTGGTCAGATTACACAGATTATTGCAGCTAACCCAGACATTTTGTTTGTCTGCAAAAGAATGACAGTGTGGTACCATGAGCACTTTCGGTCCTACCAGTTACTCTACACTGATGGCCCTTGTATGTGTGTGGTTAAGCTCTCTGATTTATATGATGTCTTTCCCCTGTCAGCATACAATGTGCAAGGGAAGTTTATGGTAACTCTCAAGCGATTTGTTATTTGCTAAAACTGTTGTCTCTTTCCCTCTCCTCAGATGGCTGCACAACATAAACTGACCATGAGAGTTATTATTTGTGAGGGGGACATAAGAAAAATGACAATGAGTCCTAGACCAAATACAGTTGATGATTTAATCAACTGGCTCAAGAGTTCAGTTGACCTCAATTACAACTTCAGTTTACAGTATGAGGATCCTGAATTCAACAGTGCACTTTGTAACCTAACAGATATTTCAGACCTCCCTGACAAACCTACAATCCAAATTGTACCTGTCCTTGACTTTGTCCCAGTGCCACAAAGTGAAATAGGCAGTGACATGAGCAGCCAGCCTGACACAGAGATCTTGTCTACCTCATCTCTGGAAAGTCGCAAAGAGTGGCCTGATGTATTTTACATTCCAAAGTTTTCTGTAGATGTAGAATACAGGTTACGCCAAGGAAACCTGATCTATCTCCGTGATGGCACTTACCTGAAAGCATCCAAGGATATAAAACATGTCATTCTTGAAAGACTGGCAGAGGAGATCTATGGCTACAAAGCCTACCCAACCAAAGAGGAATTTGAAGTTGTTGCAAAAGCCTTGATAGGGGAACACCCCTGCCTTAAAGAACAAGGCTCATCATCTGGCTGTCAGGGATGGATAAACAGTCTAAAATTCAAAATGGGGAACTACAGAACAAAAATGCGGCAGCTGGGACGTCCTGATGTAACAATTAATGGTGGTAAACTTGGCAAAAACAATGCTGAAGGGGAGCCTTCACACAAAAACATAAAGAAGGCAAGAAAGGGGGAGGTCAATTACCTTCCAGAATTTCCAGAGGGACTGGATGTTGCTGGCCTTGAAGCTGTTCGAGAGGCCATTGCCAAAGAAATGCAGAAGAGAAATCAAAATGATTCTCTCATTAGAAAGAATATGGACATCACATTTGCCCTTAGAAGAATGGAGGTGGTGAGGGATGAACCTGACATTAGCCAGATGGTCCAGCGATGGCCAGCGCTTTTTACTGAAAGCCAGGTTTGTCATAGTATCTGTTAATTCTATTTCTATCTGTGTTGTCTATCTCATTGGACATCATGGTCATTGGTGTTTATTATGGCTGAACATCAAATTGAATTCATATTTTTCAGGTTTACTTGGAGTTTAACCGGATTGTTGGAAGAAATCTTAAAGAAGAATTCTTCCGTGTCCTTGATGGTCTGTGTCCAAGCCTGATGGATCTCTTCAAGAGAAAGACAGGTCGGATTGGCAAGCAGTTAGCTGACCTGCTACAGCAGACAACGGTGAGATGATAGTTATTTTTTCTTGAAATTATATGAATGGTTAGTTCATTCATATTACAGAATATGATTTTTTTCTACATTTAAATGTGTGATATCTCTTTGCAGAGCACTGAGCCAACAACTGTTCGATGCCTTGTCCTGAGGGGACTGCCAATCATTCTTGGGGATGATGCGTCTTTGTTCTTTAAGAGCAGTTTGGTGAGTAACGCTGTATTATCAGTGTTTGAATCAGTTTTGTCATTCTGTGTTCTCTTCATATAGATGTTTCATTGTACCTCAGTTCAAGATTTAACTTTAAAATGTATTTTCAATGTTAGCCAGAACAAATTAGTTGTATTTTATTAGGGTAAATAAATCCAATTATTAAATTTTATTCTGAAAATGATGCCAAACTAATTGCATAGTGCTCAGTTTAAAAAAAAAATGTGGGAAATTTGTTCTCACTGCTGTACATGCTGTATAACTAAAAAAGCTATTAATAAAATATGGGATGTGATTTACCATATTACAGTGAACTGACAGTGAAAGACAAAAAAAAGAAGAAACACACATGAAGACAGAATCACAGCACATATTAATAAGGTTTACACTGTGGCTTCTGTCCATACAAGCTTTATTATGTGGGCTATTAAAGAGGCCATACAGCTGATTAAATGCAATAATTTGCTGCTAACCTCAATATTTTCTTTTTGTCTTGTTCCTCACACTGTAGGATCTTGAGTCTGTTGACATACCAATGGGAATCATCTGCTTTGAGGACAACACAGCTTCAAGCCCAGCATCAGCTCAGCTGAACCCATCAAGACTGGGCATCATGATAGAAGGCAGCCTTGTCATGGAAACACTCACCAACTTACCTCAAGCATTGTGTCTCATGTTTGGCTTCACCTACGTGCTCCATCTGCAGTACCCAAAGTGCCTGAAGAACACTTTCACCTTCATACAACAGGTGATGCTGAACCTGGGTCAAGGCGCCCTACCTCCAAAGCTCCAAAAGCTGAAAAATGACCTTGCTGTGTGAGAAACATTTGTGCTGATGCGACAATTCCTTTAAGTCCATGTCGGGATTGTTGTCATTTTGTTGATCATTGTTATTGTACGAGATGTGTCTATACTTTCTTGACATTTTTCCAAAGAGGGCACATTTGAGAATGCTTCTGGATTTTTTTCTTTCTCCACAATGTCTGGTCCTCACAAGATGGTTGTTAATGCCTACTTCGTTTGGTGGCTCACAAAGAACAGTTTTTCTATTTGCACTTACTGAACATGTTGCCATATAGTGTGTATGTGTGTGTGTGTGTGTGTGTGTGTGTGTGTGTGTGCGTGCGTGCATCTTTATCCTTGTATTTGTAGCTGAAGACAAATGTATGGCACAGTTCTTTATTACATTGCACTCTGCAAATATTCTTGAACATGACTTGACATATAGATGGACACAATTTAGAATGTTGCAGTTTTTATTGCCAGTTATTAGAAAGTTGCAGTTTTTATTGCACACTATGGTTCTTACTGGATGCTGCTGTTTGTCCTAAACTTGAAAACTTTTCTTTTTTTTTTTTGAATGAAAAAAACTGCAAATTTGCAAAGAAATGTTCATGTTATTTCCTGGATAGTAAAATATATTGTTTTTAAATAAAGTGAATGGAAAGTATTGCACTGTGTGGTCATTGGAATTTTCCAAATATTTTAATTTTAATGCATTCAAATTTTCCTAATTAACTAATTCAAGTTCATTGCACTCACATTACTGAGTTCTGACTATTGTACTTTTGAGTAGACTCCACAGTGTTTTTCTATTGTTGATTACTTAAACAAATTAAGTATACATGACTATAAATGCCACATTCTGCTTGTTGTACATTTAATTAGACTCTACTTAAAAAAAATAATTTTTCTATCAATCAATAACTCAAACCATTTGAGGCAATCACTTGACGCAAATATTTTAAGTAAAGTCAACTTATCCGGGTTTTCAGTGTGGGGCAGGAAAGCTGTTTTCATGCACTAGGTGACACAAAGTGTTTTCCCACTCTGAACAGGTGCATATCACAGTACGATGTTGAAAAGTCGTTTCAGCCGTGCTTATACAGTTAAAATGACAAATATGCTGAAAATGGGTTAAAAGCTCGAAAACATGAAAATCCATGCTTAGAATGTTGTTCCATGTCAGATATGCTCGAATGCACTCATTTCACTCAAAATCAATGTTCCTTGTCAAACGTTTGCTTTATGATCTAAAACGGCGTTACAAACAAGCTAAATGCGCTCCTGGGGCAGGAAAGCTGTTTTCATGCACTCGATGATTCAAAGTGTGTTTTCCCACTCTGAACAGGTGCATATCACAGTACTATGTTGAAAACTCGTTTCAGACGTGCTTATGCAGTTAAAATGACAAATATGCTGAAAATGTATTTAACGCTCGAAGACCCATGCTTAGAATATTGTTCCATGTCAGATATGCTCGAATGCACTCATTTCACTCAAAATCAATGGTCCATGTCAAACGTTTGCTTTATGCTCTAAAACGGCGTTACAAACAAGCTAAATGCGCTCCTGGGGCAGGAAAGCTGTTTTCATGCACTAGGTGACACAAAGTGTTTTCCCACTCTGAACAGGTGCATATCACAGTACGATGTTGAAAAGTCGTTTCAGCCGTGCTTATACAGTTAAAATGACAAATATGCTGAAAATGGGTTAAAAGCTCGAAAACATGAAAATCCATGCTTAGAATGTTGTTCCATGTCAGATATGCTCGAATGCACTCATTTCACTCAAAATCAATGTTCCTTGTCAAACGTTTGCTTTATGCTCTAAAACGGCGTTACAAACAAGCTAAATGCGCTCCTGGGGCAGGAAAGCTGTTTTCATGCACTAGGTGACACAAAGTGTGTTTTTCCACTCTGAACAGGTGCAAATCACAGTACTATGTTGAAAACTCGTTTTAGGCGTACTTATACAGTTAAAATGACAAATATGCTGAAAATGTATTAAACGCTCGAAAACCCATGCTTAGAATATTGTTCCATGTCAGATATGCTCGAATGTACTCATTTCACTCGAAATCAATGTTCCTTGTCAAACGTTTGCTTTATGCTCTAAAACGGCGTTACAAACAAGCTAAATGCGCTCCTGGGGCAGGAAAGCTGTTTTCATGCACTAGGTGACACAAAGTGTGTTTTTCCACTCTGAACAGGTGCATATCACAGTACTATGTTGAAAACTCGTTTTAGGCGTGCTTATACAGTTAAAATGACAAATATGCTGAAAATGTATTAAACGCTCGAAAACCCATGCTTAGAATGTTGTTCCATGTCAGATATGCTCGAATGCACTCATTTCACTCAAAATCAATGTTCCTTGTCAAACGTTTGCTTTATGCTCTAAAACGGCGTTACAAACAAGCTAAATGCGCAGGAAAGCTGTTTTCATGCACTCGATGATTCAAAGTGTGTTTTCCCACTCTGAACAGGTGCATATCCCAGTACTATGTTGAAAACTCGTTTCAGGCGTGCTTATACAGTTAAAATGACAAAAATGCTGAAAATGTACTAAACGCTCGTAAGCCCATGATTAGAATGTTGTTCCAAGTCAGATATGGTCGAATGCACTCATTTCACTCAAAATCAATGTTCCTTGTCAAACGTTTGCTTTATGCTCTAAAACGGCGTTACAAACAAGCTAAATGCGCTCCTGGGGCAGGAAAGCTGTTTTCATGCACTCGATGATTCAAAGTCCCACTCTGAACAGGTGCATATCACAATACTATGTTGAAAAGTCGTTTCAGCCGTGCTTATACAGTTAAAATGACAAATATGCTGAAAATGGGTTAAAAGCTCGAAAACATGAAAATCCAGGCTTAGAATGTTGTTCCATGTCAGATATGCTCGAATGCACTCATTTCACTCAAAATCAATGTTCCTTGTCAAACGTTTGCTTTATGATCTAAAACGGCGTTACAAACAAGCTAAATGCGCTCCTGGGGCAGGAAAGCTGTTTTCATGCACTCGATGATTCAAAGTGTGTTTTCCCACTCTGAACAGGTGCATATCCCAGTACTATGTTGAAAACTCGTTTCAGGCGTGCTTATACAGTTAAAATGACAAATATGCTGAAAATGTATTTAACGCTCGAAGACCCATGCTTAGAATATTGTTCCATGTCAGATATGCTCGAATGCACTCATTTCCCTCAAAATCAATGGTCCATGTCAAACGTTTGCTTTATGCTCTAAAACGGCGTTACAAACAAGCTAAATGCGCTCCTGGGGCAGGAAAGCTGTTTTCATGCACTAGGTGACACAAAGTGTTTTCCCACTCTGAACAGGTGCATATCACAGTACGATGTTGAAAAATCGTTTCAGCCGTGCTTATACAGTTAAAATGACAAATATGCTGAAAATGGGTTAAAAGCTCGAAAACATGAAAATCCATGCTTAGAATGTTGTTCCATGTCAGATATGCTCGAATGCACTCATTTCACTCAAAATCAATGTTCCTTGTCAAACGTTTGCTTTATGCTCTAAAACGGCGTTACAAACAAGCTAAATGCGCTCCTGGGGCAGGAAAGCTGTTTTCATGCACTCGATGATTCAAAGTGTGTTTTCCCACTCTGAACAGGTGCATATCACAGTACTATGTTGAAAACTCGTTTTAGGCGTGCTTATACAGTTAAAATGACAAATATGCTGAAAATGTATTAAACGCTCGAAAACCCATGCTTAGAATATTGTTCCATGTCAGATATGCTCGAATGTACTCATTTCACTCAAAATCAATGTTCCTTGTCAACCGTTTGCTTTATGCTCTAAAACGGCGTTACAAACAAGCTGAATGCGCTCCTGGGGCAGGAAAGCTGCTTTCATGCACTCGATAACACAAAGTGTGTTTTCCCACTCTGAACATGTGCATATCACAGTACTTTATTGAAAACTCGTTTCAGACGTGCTTATACAGTTAAAATGACAAATATGCTGAAAATGTATTTAACGCTCGTAGACCCATGCTTAGAATATTGTTCCATGTCAGATATGCTCGAATGCACTCATTTCACTCAAAATCAATGTTCCTTGTCAAACGTTTGCTTTATGCTCTAAAACGGCGTTACAAACAAGCTAAATGCGCTCCTGGGGCAGGAAAGCTGTTTTCATGCACTCGATGATTCAAAGTGTGTTTTCCCACTCTGAACAGGTGCATATCCCAGTACTATGTTGAAAACTCGTTTCAGGCGTGCTTATACAGTTAAAATGACAAATATGCTGAAAATGTATTAAACGCTCGAAAACCCATGCTTAGAATATTGTTCCATGTCAGATATGCTCGAATGTACTCATTTCACTCAAAATCAATGTTCCTTGTCAACCGTTTGCTTTATGCTCTAAAACGGCGTTACAAACAAGCTAAATGCGCTCCTGGGGCAGGAAAGCTGTTTTCATGCACTCGATGATTCAAAGTGTGTTTTCCCACTCTGAACAGGTGCATATCCCAGTACTATGTTGAAAACTCGTTTCAGGCGTGCTTATACAGTTAAAATGACAAAAATGCTGAAAATGTACTAAACGCTCGTAAGCCCATGATTAGAATGTTGTTCCAAGTCAGATATGGTCGAATGCACTCATTTCACTCAAAATCAATGTTCCTTGTCAAACGTTTGCTTTATGCTCTAAAACGGCGTTACAAACAAGCTAAATGCGCTCCTGGGGCAGGAAAGCTGCTTTCATGCACTCGATGATTCAAAGTGTGTTTTCCCACTCTGAACAGGTGCATATCACAATACTATGTTGAAAAGTTGTTTCAGCCGTGATTATACAGTTAAAATGACAAATATGCTGAAAATGGGTTAAAAGCTCGAAAACATGAAAATCCATGCTTAGAATGTTGTTCCATGTCAGATATGCTCGAATGCACTCATTTCACTCAAAATCAATGTTCCTTGTCAAACGTTTGCTTTATGCTCTAAAACGGCGTTACAAACAAGCTAAATGCGCTCCTGGGGCAGGAAAGCTGTTTTCATGCACTCGATGATTCAAAGTGTGTTTTCCCACTCTGAACAGGTGCATATCCCAGTACTATGTTGAAAACTCGTTTCAGGCGTGCTTATACAGTTAAAATGACAAAAATGCTGAAAATGTACTAAACGCTCGTAAGCCCATGATTAGAATGTTGTTCCAAGTCAGATATGGTCGAATGCACTCATTTCACTCAAAATCAATGTTCCTTGTCAAACGTTTGCTTTATGCTCTAAAACGGCGTTACAAACAAGCTAAATGCGCTCCTGGGGCAGGAAAGCTGTTTTCATGCACTCGATGATTCAAAGTCCCACTCTGAACAGGTGCATATCACAATACTATGTTGAAAAGTCGTTTCAGCCGTGCTTATACAGTTAAAATGACAAATATGCTGAAAATGGGTTAAAAGCTCGAAAACATGAAAATCCATGCTTAGAATGTTGTTCCATGTCAGATATGCTCGAATGCACTCATTTCACTCAAAATCAATGTTCCTTGTCAAACGTTTGCTTTATGATCTAAAACGGCGTTACAAACAAGCTAAATGCGCTCCTGGGGCAGGAAAGCTGTTTTCATGCACTCGATGATTCAAAGTGTGTTTTCCCACTCTGAACAGGTGCATATCACAGTACTATGTTGAAAACTCGTTTCAGACGTGCTTATACAGTTAAAATGACAAATATGCTGAAAATGTATTTAACGCTCGAAGACCCATGCTTAGAATATTGTTCCATGTCAGATATGCTCGAATGCACTCATTTCACTCAAAATCAATGGTCCATGTCAAACGTTTGCTTTATGCTCTAAAACGGCGTTACAAACAAGCTAAATGCGCTCCTGGGGCAGGAAAGCTGTTTTCATGCACTAGGTGACACAAAGTGTTTTCCCACTCTGAACAGGTGCATATCACAGTACGATGTTGAAAAGTCGTTTCAGCCGTGCTTATACAGTTAAAATGACAAATATGCTGAAAATGGGTTAAAAGCTCGAAAACATGAAAATCCATGCTTAGAATGTTGTTCCATGTCAGATATGCTCGAATGCACTCATTTCACTCAAAATCAATGTTCCTTGTCAAACGTTTGCTTTATGATCTAAAACGGCGTTACAAACAAGCTAAATGCGCTCCTGGGGCAGGAAAGCTGTTTTCATGCACTCGATGATTCAAAGTGTGTTTTCCCACTCTGAACAGGTGCATATCACAGTACTATGTTGAAAACTCGTTTCAGACGTGCTTATGCAGTTAAAATGACAAATATGCTGAAAATGTATTTAACGCTCGAAGACCCATGCTTAGAATATTGTTCCATGTCAGATATGCTCGAATGCACTCATTTCACTCAAAATCAATGGTCCATGTCAAACGTTTGCTTTATGCTCTAAAACGGCGTTACAAACAAGCTAAATGCGCTCCTGGGGCAGGAAAGCTGTTTTCATGCACTAGGTGACACAAAGTGTTTTCCCACTCTGAACAGGTGCATATCACAGTACGATGTTGAAAAGTCGTTTCAGCCGTGCTTATACAGTTAAAATGACAAATATGCTGAAAATGGGTTAAAAGCTCGAAAACATGAAAATCCATGCTTAGAATGTTGTTCCATGTCAGATATGCTCGAATGCACTCATTTCACTCAAAATCAATGTTCCTTGTCAAACGTTTGCTTTATGCTCTAAAACGGCGTTACAAACAAGCTAAATGCGCTCCTGGGGCAGGAAAGCTGTTTTCATGCACTAGGTGACACAAAGTGTGTTTTTCCACTCTGAACAGGTGCAAATCACAGTACTATGTTGAAAACTCGTTTTAGGCGTACTTATACAGTTAAAATGACAAATATGCTGAAAATGTATTAAACGCTCGAAAACCCATGCTTAGAATATTGTTCCATGTCAGATATGCTCGAATGTACTCATTTCACTCGAAATCAATGTTCCTTGTCAAACGTTTGCTTTATGCTCTAAAACGGCGTTACAAACAAGCTAAATGCGCTCCTGGGGCAGGAAAGCTGTTTTCATGCACTAGGTGACACAAAGTGTGTTTTTCCACTCTGAACAGGTGCATATCACAGTACTATGTTGAAAACTCGTTTTAGGCGTGCTTATACAGTTAAAATGACAAATATGCTGAAAATGTATTAAACGCTCGAAAACCCATGCTTAGAATGTTGTTCCATGTCAGATATGCTCGAATGCACTCATTTCACTCAAAATCAATGTTCCTTGTCAAACGTTTGCTTTATGCTCTAAAACGGCGTTACAAACAAGCTAAATGCGCAGGAAAGCTGTTTTCATGCACTCGATGATTCAAAGTGTGTTTTCCCACTCTGAACAGGTGCATATCCCAGTACTATGTTGAAAACTCGTTTCAGGCGTGCTTATACAGTTAAAATGACAAAAATGCTGAAAATGTACTAAACGCTCGTAAGCCCATGATTAGAATGTTGTTCCAAGTCAGATATGGTCGAATGCACTCATTTCACTCAAAATCAATGTTCCTTGTCAAACGTTTGCTTTATGCTCTAAAACGGCGTTACAAACAAGCTAAATGCGCTCCTGGGGCAGGAAAGCTGTTTTCATGCACTCGATGATTCAAAGTCCCACTCTGAACAGGTGCATATCACAATACTATGTTGAAAAGTCGTTTCAGCCGTGCTTATACAGTTAAAATGACAAATATGCTGAAAATGGGTTAAAAGCTCGAAAACATGAAAATCCAGGCTTAGAATGTTGTTCCATGTCAGATATGCTCGAATGCACTCATTTCACTCAAAATCAATGTTCCTTGTCAAACGTTTGCTTTATGATCTAAAACGGCGTTACAAACAAGCTAAATTCGCTCCTGGGGCAGGAAAGCTGTTTTCATGTACTCGATGATTCAAAGTGTGTTTTCCCACTCTGAACAGGTGCATATCCCAGTACTATGTTGAAAACTCGTTTCAGGCGTGCTTATACAGTTAAAATGACAAATATGCTGAAAATGTATTTAACGCTCGAAGACCCATGCTTAGAATATTGTTCCATGTCAGATATGCTCGAATGCACTCATTTCCCTCAAAATCAATGGTCCATGTCAAACGTTTGCTTTATGCTCTAAAACGGCGTTACAAACAAGCTAAATGCGCTCCTGGGGCAGGAAAGCTGTTTTCATGCACTAGGTGACACAAAGTGTTTTCCCACTCTGAACAGGTGCATATCACAGTACGATGTTGAAAAATCGTTTCAGCCGTGCTTATACAGTTAAAATGACAAATATGCTGAAAATGGGTTAAAAGCTCGAAAACATGAAAATCCATGCTTAGAATGTTGTTCCATGTCAGATATGCTCGAATGCACTCATTTCACTCAAAATCAATGTTCCTTGTCAAACGTTTGCTTTATGCTCTAAAACGGCGTTACAAACAAGCTAAATGCGCTCCTGGGGCAGGAAAGCTGTTTTCATGCACTCGATGATTCAAAGTGTGTTTTCCCACTCTGAACAGGTGCATATCACAGTACTATGTTGAAAACTCGTTTTAGGCGTGCTTATACAGTTAAAATGACAAATATGCTGAAAATGTATTAAACGCTCGAAAACCCATGCTTAGAATATTGTTCCATGTCAGATATGCTCGAATGTACTCATTTCACTCAAAATCAATGTTCCTTGTCAACCGTTTGCTTTATGCTCTAAAACGGCGTTACAAACAAGCTGAATGCGCTCCTGGGGCAGGAAAGCTGCTTTCATGCACTCGATAACACAAAGTGTGTTTTCCCACTCTGAACATGTGCATATCACAGTACTTTATTGAAAACTCGTTTCAGACGTGCTTATACAGTTAAAATGACAAATATGCTGAAAATGTATTTAACGCTCGTAGACCCATGCTTAGAATATTGTTCCATGTCAGATATGCTCGAATGCACTCATTTCACTCAAAATCAATGTTCCTTGTCAAACGTTTGCTTTATGCTCTAAAACGGCGTTACAAACAAGCTAAATGCGCTCCTGGGGCAGGAAAGCTGTTTTCATGCACTCGATGATTCAAAGTGTGTTTTCCCACTCTGAACAGGTGCATATCCCAGTACTATGTTGAAAACTCGTTTCAGGCGTGCTTATACAGTTAAAATGACAAATATGCTGAAAATGTATTAAACGCTCGAAAACCCATGCTTAGAATATTGTTCCATGTCAGATATGCTCGAATGTACTCATTTCACTCAAAATCAATGTTCCTTGTCAACCGTTTGCTTTATGCTCTAAAACGGCGTTACAAACAAGCTAAATGCGCTCCTGGGGCAGGAAAGCTGTTTTCATGCACTCGATGATTCAAAGTGTGTTTTCCCACTCTGAACAGGTGCATATCCCAGTACTATGTTGAAAACTCGTTTCAGGCGTGCTTATACAGTTAAAATGACAAAAATGCTGAAAATGTACTAAACGCTCGTAAGCCCATGATTAGAATGTTGTTCCAAGTCAGATATGGTCGAATGCACTCATTTCACTCAAAATCAATGTTCCTTGTCAAACGTTTGCTTTATGCTCTAAAACGGCGTTACAAACAAGCTAAATGCGCTCCTGGGGCAGGAAAGCTGCTTTCATGCACTCGATGATTCAAAGTGTGTTTTCCCACTCTGAACAGGTGCATATCCCAGTACTATGTTGAAAAGTTGTTTCAGCCGTGATTATACAGTTAAAATGACAAATATGCTGAAAATGGGTTAAAAGCTCGAAAACATGAAAATCCATGCTTAGAATCTTGTTCCATGTCAGATATGCTCGAATGCACTCATTTCACTCAAAATCAATGTTCCTTGTCAAACGTTTGCTTTATGATCTAAAACGGCGTTACAAACAAGCTAAATGCGCTCCTGGGGCAGGAAAGCTGTTTTCATGCACTCGATGATTCAAAGTGTGTTTTCCCACTCTGAACAGGTGCATATCACAGTACTATGTTGAAAACTCGTTTCAGACGTGCTTATACAGTTAAAATGACAAATATGCTGAAAATGTATTTAACGCTCGAAGACCCATGCTTAGAATATTGTTCCATGTCAGATATGCTCGAATGCACTCATTTCACTCAAAATCAATGGTCCATGTCAAACGTTTGCTTTATGCTCTAAAACGGCGTTACAAACAAGCTAAATGCGCTCCTGGGGCAGGAAAGCTGTTTTCATGCACTAGGTGACACAAAGTGTTTTCCCACTCTGAACAGGTGCATATCACAGTACGATGTTGAAAAGTCGTTTCAGCCGTGCTTATACAGTTAAAATGACAAATATGCTGAAAATGGGTTAAAAGCTCGAAAACATGAAAATCCATGCTTAGAATGTTGTTCCATGTCAGATATGCTCGAATGCACTCATTTCACTCAAAATCAATGTTCCTTGTCAAACGTTTGCTTTATGATCTAAAACGGCGTTACAAACAAGCTAAATGCGCTCCTGGGGCAGGAAAGCTGTTTTCATGCACTCGATGATTCAAAGTGTGTTTTCCCACTCTGAACAGGTGCATATCACAGTACTATGTTGAAAACTCGTTTCAGACGTGCTTATGCAGTTAAAATGACAAATATGCTGAAAATGTATTTAACGCTCGAAGACCCATGCTTAGAATATTGTTCCATGTCAGATATGCTCGAATGCACTCATTTCACTCAAAATCAATGGTCCATGTCAAACGTTTGCTTTATGCTCTAAAACGGCGTTACAAACAAGCTAAATGCGCTCCTGGGGCAGGAAAGCTGTTTTCATGCACTAGGTGACACAAAGTGTTTTCCCACTCTGAACAGGTGCATATCACAGTACGATGTTGAAAAGTCGTTTCAGCCGTGCTTATACAGTTAAAATGACAAATATGCTGAAAATGGGTTAAAAGCTCGAAAACATGAAAATCCATGCTTAGAATGTTGTTCCATGTCAGATATGCTCGAATGCACTCATTTCACTCAAAATCAATGTTCCTTGTCAAACGTTTGCTTTATGCTCTAAAACGGCGTTACAAACAAGCTAAATGCGCTCCTGGGGCAGGAAAGCTGTTTTCATGCACTAGGTGACACAAAGTGTGTTTTTCCACTCTGAACAGGTGCAAATCACAGTACTATGTTGAAAACTCGTTTTAGGCGTACTTATACAGTTAAAATGACAAATATGCTGAAAATGTATTAAACGCTCGAAAACCCATGCTTAGAATATTGTTCCATGTCAGATATGCTCGAATGTACTCATTTCACTCGAAATCAATGTTCCTTGTCAAACGTTTGCTTTATGCTCTAAAACGGCGTTACAAACAAGCTAAATGCGCTCCTGGGGCAGGAAAGCTGTTTTCATGCACTAGGTGACACAAAGTGTGTTTTTCCACTCTGAACAGGTGCATATCACAGTACTATGTTGAAAACTCGTTTTAGGCGTGCTTATACAGTTAAAATGACAAATATGCTGAAAATGTATTAAACGCTCGAAAACCCATGCTTAGAATGTTGTTCCATGTCAGATATGCTCGAATGCACTCATTTCACTCAAAATCAATGTTCCTTGTCAAACGTTTGCTTTATGCTCTAAAACGGCGTTACAAACAAGCTAAATGCGCAGGAAAGCTGTTTTCATGCACTCGATGATTCAAAGTGTGTTTTCCCACTCTGAACAGGTGCATATCCCAGTACTATGTTGAAAACTCGTTTCAGGCGTGCTTATACAGTTAAAATGACAAAAATGCTGAAAATGTACTAAACGCTCGTAAGCCCATGATTAGAATGTTGTTCCAAGTCAGATATGGTCGAATGCACTCATTTCACTCAAAATCAATGTTCCTTGTCAAACGTTTGCTTTATGCTCTAAAACGGCGTTACAAACAAGCTAAATGCGCTCCTGGGGCAGGAAAGCTGTTTTCATGCACTCGATGATTCAAAGTCCCACTCTGAACAGGTGCATATCACAATACTATGTTGAAAAGTCGTTTCAGCCGTGCTTATACAGTTAAAATGACAAATATGCTGAAAATGGGTTAAAAGCTCGAAAACATGAAAATCCAGGCTTAGAATGTTGTTCCATGTCAGATATGCTCGAATGCACTCATTTCACTCAAAATCAATGTTCCTTGTCAAACGTTTGCTTTATGATCTAAAACGGCGTTACAAACAAGCTAAATGCGCTCCTGGGGCAGGAAAGCTGTTTTCATGCACTCGATGATTCAAAGTGTGTTTTCCCACTCTGAACAGGTGCATATCCCAGTACTATGTTGAAAACTCGTTTCAGGCGTGCTTATACAGTTAAAATGACAAATATGCTGAAAATGTATTTAACGCTCGAAGACCCATGCTTAGAATATTGTTCCATGTCAGATATGCTCGAATGCACTCATTTCCCTCAAAATCAATGGTCCATGTCAAACGTTTGCTTTATGCTCTAAAACGGCGTTACAAACAAGCTAAATGCGCTCCTGGGGCAGGAAAGCTGTTTTCATGCACTAGGTGACACAAAGTGTTTTCCCACTCTGAACAGGTGCATATCACAGTACGATGTTGAAAAATCGTTTCAGCCGTGCTTATACAGTTAAAATGACAAATATGCTGAAAATGGGTTAAAAGCTCGAAAACATGAAAATCCATGCTTAGAATGTTGTTCCATGTCAGATATGCTCGAATGCACTCATTTCACTCAAAATCAATGTTCCTTGTCAAACGTTTGCTTTATGCTCTAAAACGGCGTTACAAACAAGCTAAATGCGCTCCTGGGGCAGGAAAGCTGTTTTCATGCACTCGATGATTCAAAGTGTGTTTTCCCACTCTGAACAGGTGCATATCACAGTACTATGTTGAAAACTCGTTTTAGGCGTGCTTATACAGTTAAAATGACAAATATGCTGAAAATGTATTAAACGCTCGAAAACCCATGCTTAGAATATTGTTCCATGTCAGATATGCTCGAATGTACTCATTTCACTCAAAATCAATGTTCCTTGTCAACCGTTTGCTTTATGCTCTAAAACGGCGTTACAAACAAGCTGAATGCGCTCCTGGGGCAGGAAAGCTGCTTTCATGCACTCGATAACACAAAGTGTGTTTTCCCACTCTGAACATGTGCATATCACAGTACTTTATTGAAAACTCGTTTCAGACGTGCTTATACAGTTAAAATGACAAATATGCTGAAAATGTATTTAACGCTCGTAGACCCATGCTTAGAATATTGTTCCATGTCAGATATGCTCGAATGCACTCATTTCACTCAAAATCAATGTTCCTTGTCAAACGTTTGCTTTATGCTCTAAAACGGCGTTACAAACAAGCTAAATGCGCTCCTGGGGCAGGAAAGCTGTTTTCATGCACTCGATGATTCAAAGTGTGTTTTCCCACTCTGAACAGGTGCATATCCCAGTACTATGTTGAAAACTCGTTTCAGGCGTGCTTATACAGTTAAAATGACAAATATGCTGAAAATGTATTAAACGCTCGAAAACCCATGCTTAGAATATTGTTCCATGTCAGATATGCTCGAATGTACTCATTTCACTCAAAATCAATGTTCCTTGTCAACCGTTTGCTTTATGCTCTAAAACGGCGTTACAAACAAGCTAAATGCGCTCCTGGGGCAGGAAAGCTGTTTTCATGCACTCGATGATTCAAAGTGTGTTTTCCCACTCTGAACAGGTGCATATCCCAGTACTATGTTGAAAACTCGTTTCAGGCGTGCTTATACAGTTAAAATGACAAAAATGCTGAAAATGTACTAAACGCTCGTAAGCCCATGATTAGAATGTTGTTCCAAGTCAGATATGGTCGAATGCACTCATTTCACTCAAAATCAATGTTCCTTGTCAAACGTTTGCTTTATGCTCTAAAACGGCGTTACAAACAAGCTAAATGCGCTCCTGGGGCAGGAAAGCTGCTTTCATGCACTCGATGATTCAAAGTGTGTTTTCCCACTCTGAACAGGTGCATATCACAATACTATGTTGAAAAGTTGTTTCAGCCGTGATTATACAGTTAAAATGACAAATATGCTGAAAATGGGTTAAAAGCTCGAAAACATGAAAATCCATGCTTAGAATCTTGTTCCATGTCAGATATGCTCGAATGCACTCATTTCACTCAAAATCAATGTTCCTTGTCAAACGTTTGCTTTATGCTCTAAAACGGCGTTACAAACAAGCTAAATGCGCAGGAAAGCTGTTTTCATGCACTCGATGATTCAAAGTGTGTTTTCCCACTCTGAACAGGTGCATATCCCAGTACTATGTTGAAAACTCGTTTCAGGCGTGCTTATACAGTTAAAATGACAAAAATGCTGAAAATGTACTAAACGCTCGTAAGCCCATGATTAGAATGTTGTTCCAAGTCAGATATGGTCGAATGCACTCATTTCACTCAAAATCAATGTTCCTTGTCAAACGTTTGCTTTATGCTCTAAAACGGCGTTACAAACAAGCTAAATGCGCTCCTGGGGCAGGAAAGCTGCTTTCATGCACTCGATGATTCAAAGTGTGTTTTCCCACTCTGAACAGGTGCATATCACAATACTATGTTGAAAAGTTGTTTCAGCCGTGATTATACAGTTAAAATGACAAATATGCTGAAAATGGGTTAAAAGCTCGAAAACATGAAAATCCATGCTTAGAATGTTGTTCCATGTCAGATATGCTCGAATGCACTCATTTCACTCAAAATCAATGTTCCTTGTCAAACGTTTGCTTTATGCTCTAAAACGGCGTTACAAACAAGCTAAATGCGCTCCTGGGGCAGGAAAGCTGTTTTCATGCACTCGATGATTCAAAGTGTGTTTTCCCACTCTGAACAGGTGCATATCCCAGTACTATGTTGAAAACTCGTTTCAGGCGTGCTTATACAGTTAAAATGACAAAAATGCTGAAAATGTACTAAACGCTCGTAAGCCCATGATTAGAATGTTGTTCCAAGTCAGATATGGTCGAATGCACTCATTTCACTCAAAATCAATGTTCCTTGTCAAACGTTTGCTTTATGCTCTAAAACGGCGTTACAAACAAGCTAAATGCGCTCCTGGGGCAGGAAAGCTGTTTTCATGCACTCGATGATTCAAAGTCCCACTCTGAACAGGTGCATATCACAATACTATGTTGAAAAGTCGTTTCAGCCGTGCTTATACAGTTAAAATGACAAATATGCTGAAAATGGGTTAAAAGCTCGAAAACATGAAAATCCATGCTTAGAATGTTGTTCCATGTCAGATATGCTCGAATGCACTCATTTCACTCAAAATCAATGTTCCTTGTCAAACGTTTGCTTTATGATCTAAAACGGCGTTACAAACAAGCTAAATGCGCTCCTGGGGCAGGAAAGCTGTTTTCATGCACTCGATGATTCAAAGTGTGTTTTCCCACTCTGAACAGGTGCATATCACAGTACTATGTTGAAAACTCGTTTCAGACGTGCTTATACAGTTAAAATGACAAATATGCTGAAAATGTATTTAACGCTCGAAGACCCATGCTTAGAATATTGTTCCATGTCAGATATGCTCGAATGCACTCATTTCACTCAAAATCAATGGTCCATGTCAAACGTTTGCTTTATGCTCTAAAACGGCGTTACAAACAAGCTAAATGCGCTCCTGGGGCAGGAAAGCTGTTTTCATGCACTAGGTGACACAAAGTGTTTTCCCACTCTGAACAGGTGCATATCACAGTACGATGTTGAAAAGTCGTTTCAGCCGTGCTTATACAGTTAAAATGACAAATATGCTGAAAATGGGTTAAAAGCTCGAAAACATGAAAATCCATGCTTAGAATGTTGTTCCATGTCAGATATGCTCGAATGCACTCATTTCACTCAAAATCAATGTTCCTTGTCAAACGTTTGCTTTATGATCTAAAACGGCGTTACAAACAAGCTAAATGCGCTCCTGGGGCAGGAAAGCTGTTTTCATGCACTCGATGATTCAAAGTGTGTTTTCCCACTCTGAACAGGTGCATATCACAGTACTATGTTGAAAACTCGTTTCAGACGTGCTTATGCAGTTAAAATGACAAATATGCTGAAAATGTATTTAACGCTCGAAGACCCATGCTTAGAATATTGTTCCATGTCAGATATGCTCGAATGCACTCATTTCACTCAAAATCAATGGTCCATGTCAAACGTTTGCTTTATGCTCTAAAACGGCGTTACAAACAAGCTAAATGCGCTCCTGGGGCAGGAAAGCTGTTTTCATGCACTAGGTGACACAAAGTGTTTTCCCACTCTGAACAGGTGCATATCACAGTACGATGTTGAAAAGTCGTTTCAGCCGTGCTTATACAGTTAAAATGACAAATATGCTGAAAATGGGTTAAAAGCTCGAAAACATGAAAATCCATGCTTAGAATGTTGTTCCATGTCAGATATGCTCGAATGCACTCATTTCACTCAAAATCAATGTTCCTTGTCAAACGTTTGCTTTATGCTCTAAAACGGCGTTACAAACAAGCTAAATGCGCTCCTGGGGCAGGAAAGCTGTTTTCATGCACTAGGTGACACAAAGTGTGTTTTTCCACTCTGAACAGGTGCAAATCACAGTACTATGTTGAAAACTCGTTTTAGGCGTACTTATACAGTTAAAATGACAAATATGCTGAAAATGTATTAAACGCTCGAAAACCCATGCTTAGAATATTGTTCCATGTCAGATATGCTCGAATGTACTCATTTCACTCGAAATCAATGTTCCTTGTCAAACGTTTGCTTTATGCTCTAAAACGGCGTTACAAACAAGCTAAATGCGCTCCTGGGGCAGGAAAGCTGTTTTCATGCACTAGGTGACACAAAGTGTGTTTTTCCACTCTGAACAGGTGCATATCACAGTACTATGTTGAAAACTCGTTTTAGGCGTGCTTATACAGTTAAAATGACAAATATGCTGAAAATGTATTAAACGCTCGAAAACCCATGCTTAGAATGTTGTTCCATGTCAGATATGCTCGAATGCACTCATTTCACTCAAAATCAATGTTCCTTGTCAAACGTTTGCTTTATGCTCTAAAACGGCGTTACAAACAAGCTAAATGCGCAGGAAAGCTGTTTTCATGCACTCGATGATTCAAAGTGTGTTTTCCCACTCTGAACAGGTGCATATCCCAGTACTATGTTGAAAACTCGTTTCAGGCGTGCTTATACAGTTAAAATGACAAAAATGCTGAAAATGTACTAAACGCTCGTAAACCCATGATTAGAATGTTGTTCCAAGTCAGATATGCTCGAATGCACTCATTTCACTCAAAATCAATGTTCCTTGTCAAACGTTTGCTTTATGCTCTAAAACGGCGTTACAAACAAGCGAAATGCGCTCCTGGGGCAGGAAAGCTGTTTTCATGCACTCGATGATTCAAAGTCCCACTCTGAACAGGTGCATATCACAATACTATGTTGAAAAGTCGTTTCAGCCGTGCTTATACAGTTAAAATGACAAATATGCTGAAAATGGGTTAAAAGCTCGAAAACATGAAAATCCATGCTTAGAATGTTGTTCCATGTCAGATATGCTCGAATGCACTCATTTCACTCAAAATCAATGTTCCTTGTCAAACGTTTGCTTTATGCTCTAAAACGGCGTTACAAACAAGCTAAATGCGCTCCTGGGGCAGGAAAGCTGTTTTCATGCACTAGGTGACACAAAGTGTGTTTTTCCACTCTGAACAGGTGCATATCACAGTACTATGTTGAAAACTCGTTTTAGGCGTACTTATACAGTTAAAATGACAAATATGCTGAAAATGTATTAAACGCTCGAAAACCCATGCTTAGAATATTGTTCCATGTCAGATATGCTCGAATGCACTCATTTCACTCAAAATCAATGGTCCATGTCAAACGTTTGCTTTATGCTCTAAAACGGCGTTACAAACAAGCTAAATGCGCTCCTGGGGCAGGAAAGCTGTTTTCATGCACTAGGTGACACAAAGTGTTTTCCCACTCTGAACAGGTGCATATCACAGTACGATGTTGAAAAGTCGTTTCAGCCGTGCTTATACAGTTAAAATGACAAATATGCTGAAAATGGGTTAAAAGCTCGAAAACATGAAAATCCATGCTTAGAATGTTGTTCCATGTCAGATATGCTCGAATGCACTCATTTCACTCAAAATCAATGTTCCTTGTCAAACGTTTGCTTTATGATCTAAAACGGCGTTACAAACAAGCTAAATGCGCTCCTGGGGCAGGAAAGCTGTTTTCATGCACTCGATGATTCAAAGTGTGTTTTCCCACTCTGAACAGGTGCATATCACAGTACTATGTTGAAAACTCGTTTCAGACGTGCTTATACAGTTAAAATGACAAATATGCTGAAAATGTATTTAACGCTCGAAGACCCATGCTTAGAATATTGTTCCATGTCAGATATGCTCGAATGCACTCATTTCACTCAAAATCAATGGTCCATGTCAAACGTTTGCTTTATGCTCTAAAACGGCGTTACAAACAAGCTAAATGCGCTCCTGGGGCAGGAAAGCTGTTTTCATGCACTAGGTGACACAAAGTGTTTTCCCACTCTGAACAGGTGCATATCACAGTACGATGTTGAAAAGTCGTTTCAGCCGTGCTTATACAGTTAAAATGACAAATATGCTGAAAATTGGTTAAAAGCTCGAAAACATGAAAATCCATGCTTAGAATGTTGTTCCATGTCAGATATGCTCGAATGCACTCATTTCACTCAAAATCAATGTTCCTTGTCAAACGTTTGCTTTATGCTCTAAAACGGCGTTACAAACAAGCTAAATGCGCTCCTGGGGCAGGAAAGCTGTTTTCATGCACTAGGTGACACAAAGTGTGTTTTTCCACTCTGAACAGGTGCATATCACAGTACTATGTTGAAAACTCGTTTTAGGCGTACTTATACAGTTAAAATGACAAATATGCTGAAAATGTATTAAACGCTCGAAAACCCATGCTTAGAATATTGTTCCATGTCAGATATGCTCGAATGTACTCATTTCACTCGAAATCAATGTTCCTTGTCAAACGTTTGCTTTATGCTCTAAAACGGCGTTACAAACAAGCTAAATGCGCTCCTGGGGCAGGAAAGCTGTTTTCATGCACTAGGTGACACAAAGTGTGTTTTTCCACTCTGAACAGGTGCATATCACAGTACTATGTTGAAAACTCGTTTTAGGCGTGCTTATACAGTTAAAATGACAAATATGCTGAAAATGTATTAAACGCTCGAAAACCCATGCTTAGAATGTTGTTCCATGTCAGATATGCTCGAATGCACTCATTTCACTCAAAATCAATGTTCCTTGTCAAACGTTTGCTTTATGCTCTAAAACGGCGTTACAAACAAGCTAAATGCGCAGGAAAGCTGTTTTCATGCACTCGATGATTCAAAGTGTGTTTTCCCACTCTGAACAGGTGCATATCCCAGTACTACGTTGAAAACTCGTTTCAGGCGTGCTTATACAGTTAAAATGACAAAAATGCTGAAAATGTACTAAACGCTCGTAAACCCATGATTAGAATGTTGTTCCAAGTCAGATATGCTCGAATGCACTCATTTCACTCAAAATCAATGTTCCTTGTCAAACGTTTGCTTTATGCTCTAAAACGGCGTTACAAACAAGCTAAATGCGCTCCTGGGGCAGGAAAGCTGTTTTCATGCACTCGATGATTCAAAGTCCCACTCTGAACAGGTGCATATCACAGTACGATGTTGAAAAGTCGTTTCAGCCGTGCTTATACAGTTAAAATGACAAATATGCTGAAAATGGGTTAAAAGCTCGAAAACATGAAAATCCATGCTTAGAATGTTGTTCCATGTCAGATATGCTCGAATGCACTCATTTCACTCAAAATCAATGTTCCTTGTCAAACGTTTGCTTTATGCTCTAAAACGGCGTTACAAACAAGCTAAATGCGCTCCTGGGGCAGGAAAGCTGTTTTCATGCACTAGGTGACACAAAGTGTGTTTTTCCACTCTGAACAGGTGCAAATCACAGTACTATGTTGAAAACTCGTTTTAGGCGTACTTATACAGTTAAAATGACAAATATGCTGAAAATGTATTAAACGCTCGAAAACCCATGCTTAGAATATTGTTCCATGTCAGATATGCTCGAATGTACTCATTTCACTCGAAATCAATGTTCCTTGTCAAACGTTTGCTTTATGCTCTAAAACGGCGTTACAAACAAGCTAAATGCGCTCCTGGGGCAGGAAAGCTGTTTTCATGCACTAGGTGACACAAAGTGTGTTTTTCCACTCTGAACAGGTGCATATCACAGTACTATGTTGAAAACTCGTTTTAGGCGTGCTTATACAGTTAAAATGACAAATATGCTGAAAATGTATTAAACGCTCGAAAACCCATGCTTAGAATCTTGTTCCATGTCAGATATGCTCGAATGCACTCATTTCACTCAAAATCAATGTTCCTTGTCAAACGTTTGCTTTATGCTCTAAAACGGCGTTACAAACAAGCTAAATGCGCAGGAAAGCTGTTTTCATGCACTCGATGATTCAAAGTGTGTTTTCCCACTCTGAACAGGTGCATATCCCAGTACTATGTTGAAAACTCGTTTCAGGCGTGCTTATACAGTTAAAATGACAAAAATGCTGAAAATGTACTAAACGCTCGTAAACCCATGATTAGAATGTTGTTCCAAGTCAGATATGCTCGAATGCACTCATTTCACTCAAAATCAATGTTCCTTGTCAAACGTTTGCTTTATGCTCTAAAACGGCGTTACAAACAAGCTAAATGCGCTCCTGGGGCAGGAAAGCTGTTTTCATGCACTCGATGATTCAAAGTCCCACTCTGAACAGGTGCATATCACAATACTATGTTGAAAAGTCGTTTCAGCCGTGCTTATACAGTTAAAATGACAAATATGCTGAAAATGGGTTAAAAGCTCGAAAACATGAAAATCCATGATTAGAATGTTGTTCCATGTCAGATATGCTCGAATGCACTCATTTCACTCAAAATCAATGTTCCTTGTCAAACGTTTGCTTTATGCTCTAAAACGGCGTTACAAACAAGCTAAATTTCCTGGGGCAGGAAAGCTGTTTTCATGCACTAGGTGACACAAAGTGTGTTTTTCCACTCTGAACAGGTGCATATCACAGTACTATGTTGAAAACTCGTTTTAGGCGTGCTTATACAGTTAAAATGACAAATATGCTGAAAATGTATTAAACGCTCGAAAACCCATGCTTAGAATATTGTTCCATGTCAGATATGCTCGAATGTACTCATTTCACTCGAAATCAATGTTCCTTGTCAAACGTTTGCTTTATGCTCTAAAACGGCGTTACAAACAAGCTAAATGCGCTCCTGGGGCAGGAAAGCTGTTTTCATGCACTAGGTGACACAAAGTGTTTTCCCACTCTGAACAGGTGCATATCACAGTACTATGTTGAAAAGTCGTTTCAGCCGTGCTTATACAGTTAAAATGACAAATATGCTGAAAATGGGTTAAAAGCTCGAAAACATGAAAATCCATGCTTAGAATGTTGTTCCATGTCAGATATGCTCGAATGCACTCATTTCACTCAAAATCAATATTCCTTGTCAAACGTTTGCTTTATGCTCTAAAACGGCGTTACAAACAAGCTAAATGCGCTCCTGGGGCAGGAAAGCTGTTTTCATGCACTAGGTGACACAAAGTGTGTTTTTCCACTCTGAACAGGTGCATATCACAGTACTATGTTCAAAACTCGTTTTAGGCGTACTTATACAGTTAAAATGACAAATATGCTGAAAATGTATTAAACGCTCGAAAACCCATGCTTAGAATATTGTTCCATGTCAGATATGCTCGAATGTACTCATTTCACTCGAAATCAATGTTCCTTGTCAAACGTTTGCTTTATGCTCTAAAACGGCGTTACAAAGAAGCTAAATGCGCTCCTGGGGCAGGAAAGCTGTTTTCATGCACTAGGTGACACAAAGTGTGTTTTCCCACTCTGAACAGGTGCATATCCCAGTACTATGTTGAAAACTCGTTTCAGGCGTGCTTATACAGTTAAAATGACAAAAATGCTGAAAATGCACTAAACGCTCGTAAACCCATGATTAGAATGTTGTTCCAAGTCAGATATGCTCGAATGCACTCATTTCACTCAAAATCAATGTTCCTTGTCAAACGTTTGCTTTATGCTCTAAAACGGCGTTACAAACAAGCTAAATGCGCTCCTGGGGCAGGAAAGCTGTTTTCATGCACTCGATGATTCAAAGTCCCACTCTGAACAGGTGCATATCACAATACTATGTTGAAAAGTCGTTTCAGCCGTGCTTATACAGTTAAAATGACAAATATGATGAAAATGGGTTAAAAGCTCGAAAACATGAAAATCCATGCTTAGAATGTTGTTCCATGTCAGATATGCTCGAATGCACTCATTTCACTCAAAATCAATGTTCCTTGTCAAACGTTTGCTTTATGCTCTAAAACGGCGTTACAAACAAGCTAAATGCGCTCCTGGGGCAGGAAAGCTGTTTTCATGCACTAGGTGACACAAAGTGTGTTTTTCCACTCTGAACAGGTGCATATCACAGTACTATGTTGAAAACTCGTTTTAGGCGTACTTATACAGTTAAAATGACAAATATGCTGAAAATGTATTAAACGCTCGAAAACCCATGCTTAGAATATTGTTCCATGTCAGATATGCTCGAATGTACTCATTTCACTCGAAATCAATGTTCCTTGTCAAACGTTTGCTTTATGCTCTAAAACGGCGTTACAAACAAGCTAAATGCGCTCCTGGGGCAGGAAAGCTGTTTTCATGCACTAGGTGACACAAAGTGTGTTTTTCCACTCTGAACAGGTGCATATCACAGTACTATGTTGAAAACTCGTTTTAGGCGTACTTATACAGTTAAAATGACAAATATGCTGAAAATGTATTAAACGCTCGAAAACCCATGCTTAGAATCTTGTTCCATGTCAGATATGCTCGAATGTACTCATTTCACTCGAAATCAATGTTCCTTGTCAAACGTTTGCTTTATGCTCTAAAACGGCGTTACAAACAAGCTAAATGCGCTCCTGGGGCAGGAAAGCTGTTTGCATGCACTAGGTGACACAAAGTGTGTTTTTCCACTCTGAACAGGTGCATATCACAGTACTATGTTGAAAACTCGTTTTAGGCGTGCTTATACAGTTAAAATGACAAATATGCTGAAAATGTATTAAACGCTCGAAAACCCATGCTTAGAATGTTGTTCCAAGTCAGATATGCTCGAATGCACTCATGTCACTCAAAATCAATGTTCCTTGTCAAACGTTTGCTTTATGCTCTAAAACGGCGTTACAAACAAGCTAAATGCGCTCCTGGGGCAGGAAAGCTGCTTTCATGCACTCGATGATTCAAAGTGTGTTTTCCCACTCTGAACAGGTGCATATCACAATACTATGTTGAAAAGTTGTTTCAGCCGTGATTATACAGTTAAAATGACAAATATGCTGAAAATGGGTTAAAAGCTCGAAAACATGAAAATCCATGCTTAGAATGTTGTTCCATGTCAGATATGCTCGAATGCACTCATTTCACTCAAAATCAATGTTCCTTGTCAAACGTTTGCTTTATGCTCTAAAACGGCGTTACAAACAAGCTGAATGCGCTCCTGGGGCAGGAAAGCTGTTTTCATGCACTCGATGATTCAAAGTGTGTTTTCCCACTCTGAACAGGTGCATATCCCAGTACTATGTTGAAAACTCGTTTCAGGCGTGCTTATACAGTTAAAATGACAAAAATGCTGAAAATGTACTAAACGCTCGTAAACCCATGATTAGAATGTTGTTCCAAGTCAGATATGCTCGAATGCACTCATTTCACTCAAAATCAATGTTCCTTGTCAAACGTTTGCTTTATGCTCTAAAACGGCGTTACAAACACGCTAAATGCGCTCCTGGGGCAGGAAAGCTGTTTTCATGCACTCGATGATTCAAAGTGTTTTCCCACTCTGAACAGGTGCATATCCCAGTACTATGTTGAAAACTCGTTTCAGGCGTGCTTATACAGTTAAAATGACAAATATGCTGAAAATGTATTAAACGCTCGAAAACCCATGCTTAGAATGTTGTTCCATGTCAGATATGCTCGAATGCACTCATTTCACTCAAAATCAATGTTCCTTGTCAAACGTTTGCTTTATGCTCTAAAACGGCGTTACAAACAAGCTAAATGCGCTCCTGGGGCAGGAAAGCTGTTTTCATGCACTCGATGATTCAAAGTGTGTTTTCCCACTCTGAACAGGTGCATATCCCAGTACTATGTTGAAAACTCGTTTCAGGCGTGCTTATACAGTTAAAATGACAAAAATGCTGAAAATGTACTAAACGCTCGTAAACCCATGATTAGAATGTTGTTCCAAGTCAGATATGGTCGAATGCACTCATTTCACTCAAAATCAATGTTCCTTGTCAAACGTTTGCTTTATGCTCTAAAACGGCGTTACAAACAAGCTAAATGCGCTCCTGGGGCAGGAAAGCTGTTTTCATGCACTAGGTGACACAAAGTGTGTTTTTCCACTCTGAACAGGTGCATATCCCAGTACTATGTTGAAAACTCGTTTCAGGCGTGCTTATACAGTTAAAATGACAAAAATGCTGAAAATGTACTAAACGCTCGTAAACCCATGATTAGAATGTTGTTCCAAGTCAGATATGGTCGAATGCACTCATTTCACTCAAAATCAATGTTCCTTGTCAAACGTTTGCTTTATGCTCTAAAACGGCGTTACAAACAAGCTAAATGCGCTCCTGGGGCAGGAAAGCTGCTTTCATGCACTCGATGATTCAAAGTGTGTTTTCCCACTCTGAACAGGTGCATATCACAATACTATGTTGAAAAGTTGTTTCAGCCGTGCTTATACAGTTAAAATGACAAATATGCTGAAAATGGGTTAAAAGCTCGAAAACATGAAAATCCATGCTTAGAATGTTGTTCCATGTCACATATGCATTTATTTCACTCGAAATCAATGTTCCTTGTGAAACCTTTGGTTTATGCTCTAAAACGGCGTTGTTTGTGAATCTCATCACTGTTAGAAATCCAAGAGAAGAGATCCTCATTCCCTTAACATCATCAGAGGCAAAATCTGCTTCTAAATCAATTAGTTTCAGCGTTTGGTGAGTAGATCATCTGTATTTTATTTTATATTCATTGTGTTGATAGTTCGAAACTTGTAACTGGAAAGTCACGCTTCGTCTGCGAGGTGATCTCTGAACAGGTCCGCGAGCACTCTACAAGCCTATTAATGTGTTTTAATAATAGGCGTGGTGAGACCGGGCACCAGTTCGTACCTGGCGTTTTACACAAGATTTACGTAAGATTAACGAATTGATTGATTAATATCACAGGTTCCTGCTCATCATTGCTGCTTCCATTAATGATCTCTGTTCTGCCTTTTTTTTCCATGCACATGAGGAGATAGCGTTTGGACTCGAGGTTGACTCTCCTGCTGTTTTTTTTTTTCAGCTGTAATTCATAACGCGCTCTGTGACCTTCTCCCTCACTCAGGACTCTGTGGTCTGTGTGTTCTGGTACCTGCTGATTCACCAGAAATCTGCCAAGACACTGACACTTGCGCCTGCTCCAACATCTGGCGCATAAGGGCTTTAAGGTTTCAGAACCAAGCTGCAATATTGCATGGACACTTAAGTATTTGAACTTTTAAAGTTTTGAACTTTCTCAAGGCTGTCATTCTAGACACAAAACGCCCTGCAACTAAACATGCACTGATGTCTTTTCTGGGTCAGAAAATGGATCCCTAACTGCTCTTTATATGACAAGCTTCTCCGTTCCGCAATCTCTCATCACGATCCACTGCACCATCCTTTGACCTGGACTGATGCTATGGTGGTCGCTTATCACTCCCTCAAAAGCACCCTTCGATCACTTCAAGCCCTTCCACCTCTATGCCTGTGAACACCAAGGCACAGCCTCGGGGGGGAGATGCATCATTGTGCGTTTTTATCCAAAACATTAGACATTGTTGCTCAAGGCTTACCTGCGTGTCTAAGGGCTGTCTCCGCATGTGCTTTGCTGGTTTTAGATGCTGAAAAATTGGTTTTGTCTCACCCATTGATCTTGCACTCGTCACATCAAGTTAAACAGGTGTTGCAAAATTTACAGACCCATTAAATTAATTTATCAGATAATTAAATTAACATTTATTTATAACATCTATTTATTCTCTGTTCTACTAACAATCTCGAAATACATGTCACATCCTCTTTTGATAATGTAGGTCGCGCTCTCGCACGCCTCCTTAATTCTTGGGATGACATATATTGGCTGTCAATCAGGTCTGATCTCTCCTCCAGCCCTCTAGGGATCGGGGAAGTTCTCTTTGTTGATGGTTCTCGTTCTAAACGGTTCTTGTTTTATAATTTATGATATTTATCATACCTCTGTGGTTACTCTGTGTGTTCAATCAATATCAGCCTGACATTCTGCATGAGACATACGCTCTTCCTTTCTCATTTGATTTTTGTCATCTTGATTGTGGACAAATTCTCTAAATGGGTAGAAATTTTTCACTGTTTTCGAGAGAACACGAAGGTAGTTACTCGTTTTAATACCTAGTCATAATATAAGTGCCTTTCAAGGTACCCAAGGACAGTAAAAAAAAAGAAAAAACAAACAATAAAAGCAGAACAATAAAAATAATAAGAAATCATTAATAATAATTGTTACAGTTATGGGGTTTCAAATGCCATAGACTCAGACAAAGGTTTTACCTCAAAAGTCATACAAAACCTTTGTAAGCATCACTAAACTGGTGTTTTCACATTCCTCAATCCTCTGGTATTGTAGAACGTACTAGGCGAACATTGAAAGACAAGTTAATTAATGTCATGCAGGACACAGGTTTGGTTTTGTAATCCATAATTCATTCTGGCTGAAATTCGCATGACACCAAGAAATTATATTTGGAAGACCTTTCCCTCTCCCCTGGAAGAAGGGAACTCCGGCTCCGGGTACCTCTGATTTGAAAATGCATATGGATGAGTATTCTGCAGCCCTTATAGATAAGTTGCATAAAATTTGTACCAAGGTCAATAATACAATATTATCTCCACCACACACACCCCTTTCACGTGGGAGACAAGTGCTGGTGTGACTTTTTTTGAATGATTTGGACAATTGGGAAAACAATATGGTGGGCCTGCATAGTGGCCATTACTTTTACTGCTGTTTTAACTGATCTTTTTCCACGGTGGATCCATGCCACGCGATTGAAGAAGGCTCCATAACAAAGTTGTGTTACAATGACAAGTTTGCTACTAACGTTTTCTCTGTGTCCCGAGAATCTCTGTTCTCTCTCTCTGTCTCTCTATTTCTGAGCTCTACACAAATTTGACTGAGAATCCTCAAGACGTTGTGAACAAAGAGGGGAAGAGATCTTGCGCTCCATTTGGAACCAGTCATCCTCACTACAACCATGACAGTCCTCATCACGGGTTTCGTGACTTCATTGTTGCTCGGGGCAGGGCTACCCGCCCGAGCCTTCGCGACTGCTTCATCTTCGCTCGGGGCAGGGTTACCCGCCCGAGCCTTCTGGACCACTTCATTGCTCGGAGCAGGGTTACCCGCTCGAGCTGGACTTCGAGACAACATCTTCTGGACTAACTTCGCTAACTGGACTGCACAAGCGCACACCACACGAATGTGTTTTATGTCTTTCCTCTGATGCCGTTTTCTACTATTATTATTACACATCTCTATGCTCTGAAACTCTGTATTCTTACAGGACTCTGTTCTCACTATAGGTCGATATGCCTTCTAATTTCATTTTTCCCCCTCACTGTTTTAGAACAAATTACTCTGAAGGAAGTAGCGTGTATTTGGGAATTAAGAGGTTTTGAGTTTCTCTAAGCTCCGGTGAGGTGGGACGAGGGCTGATTGGGCATGCCCGCCCTCTTAGCACCAATATACGTCAAGAAGGGCAAAGATTAACTCGATGTAATCACATATATGATCATGAGGTGATAATGATCAAATATGATCCTAGGATTTGATAATAGTGATACTATCAAAGGAGGGGGGGATTGTTAGGTTTATATAAGTATTATTCTTGACCAAGAAAGCAGTAATTTATTGAAATGGTGACAAAATTAAAGATTAACTTCGGTTCAGTTAAAAATGACCTTCGGCTGGACATTGTTTGGGAACATTTTGTTTATTTTGATATGAAATGTGTATTTTTGATCAGAGATTTGTATGAACAACGCCAAGGTCTGTTTTGATGTCAGATCGACCCACGCACACTTTAATGTTGGATGTAATGGTAGCCTTATTGCTGAACAGAGTTAAGACTTTATATTTCAGAGCTTTTTAAGTTCCTTTATTATTTTGGACTATTGCATATACTATGGCAGTGATTTTAAACTGTTCCTGTGTAGCCTGACCTTCGTCCAGTGGAGAAGAACACTTCTTTGTTAGCCCAAACATAGTCTTTGTTTAAAACATTGTCGTAAAAACATCTCGCGCGCTTTGACTTGCGTAAATTAAATTGCTGAAATATTATTTTGCTTATGATTGAAGGTTTCATTCACACACACACACACACACACATATATATATACATATGGAATTAGGATGTAATTTACTGACCTAGCACATACGTAGACACAGATATCAAAATGATGTCACTCACTCACACCCTCCCATAGACACACACACCCCTCTCTGAGGTCACATACAAACACACACATTTGACAGACACAATAGCCGTTTGGAGAGATTATGATTTGTTATTAAAAAGTGTTTGTAATCTTTCATCTTTGGCGCGAATACTGTGAATAAACAGCAGTTAAACCGATCTCTGGTTCTCTGTTTTTTTTTTTTTGCGGTGTTCCGTCCCAGACGTCTGGGTGGTACGAAGGCGGGGGGTCCCGAGAAATAAGTTGACCGTTTCAGACTGGGTTGAACCCCAACACACTCTGAACAAGTGCATATCACTGTTGAAAACTCGTTTCAGACGTGCTTTTACAGTTAAAATGACAAATATGATGAAAATGGGTTAACAGCTCGAAAACATGAAAATCCATGCTTAGAAAGTTGTTCCATGTCACATATGGTCGAATGCACTCATTTCACTCAAAATCAATGTTACTTGTCAAACGTTTGCTTTATGCGCTGAAACGGCTTTCCAGACTGGGTGAATGCGCTCCTGCCGTTGGAAAGCTGTTTTCATGTACTCGGTGACACAAAGTGTTTTCCCACTCTGAACAAGTGCACATCACAGTACTATGTTGAAAACTCGTTTAAGACGTGCTTATACAGTTAAAATGACAAATATGATGAAAATGGGTTAAAAGCTCGAAAACATGAAAATCCATGCTTAGAATGTTGTTCCATGTCACATACGCTCGAATGCACTCATTTCACTCAAATCAATGTTCCTTGTCAAACTCCTGATGTCACCCTGCCACTAAGTCGGGACGCCCTTATAAAAGCTCAGAAGGCTGACCCCTCTTTGAAAAAGTGTTTTGCTATAGTTGGTCATGATAATTGTGGAAATAAAATCGTTGTATTTACTGGATGATGGCTTGTTGGTGCGGAAGTGGGTTCCTTGAGTGGGAGGGGTGGATGAGGACTGGGGGTCGGTCCATCAAATAGTGGTTCCGGAGGGTTGTAGGCAGCATGTGTTGTCGTTGTCCCATGAACATCTGTGGTCCGGTCATCTGGGGGTGACTAATGATCGGGTCTTAAAACATTTCTTTTGGCCTGGAATGAAAGCGGACGTAGCCCGTTTTTGCCGAACGTGTCACACATACCAGATGACTGGTAAACCAAACTAAAAGGTTCCTCCAGCCCCGCTGTGTCCCATTCCTGTTGTCGGTGCGCCGTTCGAGCATGTTAATGTAGACTGTGTGGGTCCCCTACCAAAAACTAAATCCGGTAACCAGTTCCTATTGACGGTGATGTGTGTCGCGACTCGTTTGCCTGAAGCTATTCCTCTTCGAAAAATTACTGCATCGGTGGTGAGTAAAGCCCTCCTAAAGTTCTTCACCACATTTGGCCTTCTACGTATCGTGCAGACAGATCAAGGCAAGAATTTTATGTCAAAAGCATTCCGACAGGCCCTGCAGTCCTTGGGGATTTCCCATTCCGTAGGTAGCGTTTACCACCCAGAGTCACAGGGTGCGTTGGAACGATGGCACCAAACTCTAAAATCGATGTTGCAAAAATATTGCTACGAGTCTGGGAAGGATTGGGATGAGGGGCTGCCGTTTATGCTCTTTGCTATCCGTGATGCTAAGCAGGAGTCACTTAGTCCATCGGAGCTGGTGTTTGGCCACAGTATACGTGGCCCTTTAAAAGTGTTGCAAGACCAGTTCATGACTAGTTTTAACGATAATTAGTTTTTTATTCATTATTATAAAATATAATTATTAATAATACATCATATCGTGTGTGTGTGTGTGTGTATATATATATATATATATATATATATATATATATATATATATATATATATATATATATGTGTATGTGTCTGTATATTATTATTATGCCTTCGCATTCTGTTGCCGGCTTTTGCTCCAAAACCCCCAAGGATGGGGTAAGTTTATTCAAGTTTCCCAGAGATCCCGAGCTGTATGCGTTGCTCGTGAAGCAAGTCAGGCGCACTCATGACAAGTGGGAGACCTCACCAACATCCGTCCTGTGCTCTGAACACTTCGATTTGGATTGTTTTGACACCCTTCCCAGCTTAAAAGAATCTCTTGGGAGTTCATTTCAGCACAAACGTGTTACTACCATCAGCAGTGCCTACACAGTGTTGCCAGATTGGGAGGTTTCCCGCCCAGTTGGGCGGTTTCAAGTGCATTTTGGTAGATTTTGAATATATTTTGGGCTGGAAAACGTCAGCAGTGTCTGTTGCCAGTATCTACTCCCAATCTGGCAACACTGCCAATATCTACTATCTATAGTCTACTAGTAGCTATGCCGGGTCCAAAGACAGTCCTCCTGTCAGAACGTGTTGTGAAACGACATAAGATAAAAGTACTTAGAGCTATACATTCTAAATGATAATCATAAATGTAATCAAGTCGGTGTGATATCAGTCATGTAGTTGCTTGTGAAAGATTGCGGCTTTCATGTAACTGCCGCCTAGCAACAAGAGGCAAAGGGTAAAGAGGGTAGGCTATCATAGATTCTATTCGGAAGAGATCAACACAATTCTAGACTCAAAGAAGAGGAAGAGCTAGCACTAGAGAGTTCACCGGCGTTTTCATGCGCGATTTCCATTGAGTAGAACCAGAGTCGAACAGCCAGTGAACCGTAGCGTATTTTTCCGCTGACGTCACAACATGGCCGCGAGCCACCGACCCAGTTTTCTTGCGCTGTGCAATTAAAAGTTGGATATTCGCGTAACAACAGCTTCTTTTCACGTAATTATAACAGAAATCTAACGTGTTTGCCATATTGTATAGTTTATTTAAGAAATTGCATAGAGTCATGTTCGTGTCATCAGCCCTTTAACAGTTCCCCCAAATCGTCAAATAGACTGATTATACGCTTATGTTATTATGAGTATATTATGCTGGTGTGTTCTTGTATGTTTGTTTTATGACTGATTCTTGTGATTGTCTGCTATGTTTTTGTTTTATTGTTTGTGCTTTCTAGTCATGTGTACCAAAAAGCTGTGTATAACTTGATAGATAAAAAAATTTGATTTGGAAGCATGGGATGAGGAGAGTGACAGCAGCGAACTTATGACCACTGAACCAGAAGGGAACCAATTTGAAGGGGAACAGCAGAGAAGCTAGCGAAAGAAAAAAAGGAGTTGACAGTTGCAATGGTAATTATAATTGAAAATGATTTAAATATTTAGCATACATCAGTGAACCGAAATCAAAGTTTGTGCCAATATTTCACAGGGCAAACTAGTACTTGGAGCACAAAATAAGTGTGACACCTTGTTGCTTTCCATTCATTAACTGTGTTTTATAGTATGGTTACTTTTCAGTCAAGGTATGATAATTTTTATTGTTTGTATATTTACATTAATTTGTATATCATACAGGTTTTGAATTTAAGAATTTTAACTTTGGATCTGGTAATTTCTCTCTCAGATCATGCTAAACTACATTGGATATATTCATAACATTTGGGATCAGTCTCAGAATATATGTTCCTTTGAAGGTATAATATATGTAAAAGAAAATATTTGACACATTCCTGACTAGGTCAGTGTATGAGGATACTTTGTATACAACCATATTATATGATAAATTTTTTTTTTTGTTTATTTATTGTATTCTTTTATATTTCTTGCAGCATTGGGAAGGGCACTTCATGGACAAATGTCATAAATCAAAAATATGTTGCGGTCACTATCAATGCGCCTGTCCAATTTGGAGAAGAAAGGGAATGGTAATAGCATATCTGATGCTTTGAGAATTCTGCCACAACGACTGAAAACAGAGGAGGAGATTGACGCATTAGAAGAGTTTGTCTCCAACAGTGCGGCAAGCCGGAGTGCAGTGGTGTGTAATTGTACTTTCATTATTCAGGAACGAGGCATGTAAAATCTCATAAGAATATGAATCTAATGGACACTTTAAACACATTGGAAGAGACAGAAACATGCCACCATCCTGTGGTCTTTAATTATATCACTATTCATTAATATAACATTTAGTTAAAGAGTAAATAGAACATGACGACTGTACATAAAATAATTATATTCAAGTGGATATTATGTTTCAGGTTGATGTGCTGTCCCAGGTTGGCGGACCAACTCCTGCCTGCCTGTCAAAATCGTGAACCGAATAATGAAATGTACAGCATTTCAACATTAGAGGGATGGGCCAGAAGGTGACTTTTAAGAGTTACCGGCTCTACACGATGATCTCTGGTGAGTTGGCACTAAACCCTTATTCAAATATTTTATCATATATAACATTTTTGTTTCTGTTTTAGCACACACTGCAAAATATAGTATCTCATATATATATATATATATATATATATATATATATATATATATATATATATATATATATATATATATATGGATGTAAGACATTTACATGAGTTAACACAGGGGTTCCCAAACTTTTCCATGCCAAGGCCCCCCACAAACAGCATTAGCTTCTGTCCGGGGAGCCCCTTTGCAAACCCACAGACAATGCTACAAAATATGTAAAGAAACATCAACTTTTAGAATGTTTTCTCTTACTTTTATTCAATATTCAATAATTGTTACATTTGTTTAGCATAAGAAAATTATTAACTAACGTTTTCAATACAAATATTTTCGTACTGAACAATAAACTGTATAACCTCCTGTAGTACCCGATTCAACTCATTATCCACCCTATTTGTGACCAGTGCCTCGTGATGGAGCGTGTGTGTGGTCACTACATGCGGGGCCTTCTGCTTAATGAGAGCCGATCCACTGATCTTCCACTGATCTCCACTCCACTGATCTTCCCGGTCATTGCCACGGCTCCGTCCGAACACACCCCCACATAACAGGTCCAGTTCAATCCGTAAGACTCCATGTAATTGTCAAAAATTTGAAAAATGTCTTTCCCAGTAGTTCTTCTTGCAAGTGCTTTAGAAAATAGTATTTCCTCCACAAATCTTTCCTGTGAAATAAATCTGATGTACACAAGCAGTTGGGCCTCATTGGATAAGTCTGTGCTCTCATCCAGCTGAAGTGAGAAGTATTCGCCGGCTCTCACTTGCTCCAACAGCTGAGCCGATACATCTTGAGCCATGTCACCAATCCGTCAGCTCACAGTGTTATCAGAGAGTGGGACAGCATCGTTTTTTTTTTTTTTTTTTTTTTTTTTTTGACCGCATCCTCACCAAGCAATTCTCGGACAATGTCTTTGGTGGCTGATAAAATCAAATCTCCAATTGAGTGAGGTTTTTTTTAGCACGAGCAATGTGGTAGGAGGCTAAAAATTATGCCTTCAGGGCCCACTCAAGGACAGGAGCTTGCTGGGTGAATGTAGCAGATTGCCTGAACAAATGCTCTTCTTTGCGTCTGAAGAAATCTACTGTTTTTTCGGCATCTGTCGGATGTTTTTATATCAAGTGACGCTGAAGTTTCGAAGGTTTTAAGCACTCGTTTGACAGGGTCTCCAGACAGAGGACGCATTTCGGGCAATCATGGCTATTTTTCTGTATGGTTGTAAAGCCATACTTAATGTATGTTGCCTCATATTTTCGGATTTTAGTTGTCCAGGACTTATTTTTTTCGCAGCAGTCTCTTCTTCAAACGAGGCTCTGCATTTTCAGTCACGGTATATTGCAGTTGATGCCATTCAGTATGTCACCGTTGGTGAATCTGTGAAGGAGCCAATATCTGAAGCGTGTGATCTTGGGGTCATCTTTGATCACCATCTTAAGATGTCTTCCCAGGTCAGTAATATATGTAAATCCGCTTCACATTCTCTCAGACGTATTGGTCAGATTAGAAAATATCTTGTAACTGCCGCTAAGGAAAAGCTTGTACAGGCATTCATAACATCCAAGTTGGACTATTGCAACAGTTTGTTGTATGGTTTCCCCGACAAGGACTTGTCGAAATTGCAGCACATCCAAAATGCAGCTGCAAGGATGGTCACATTGAAGAAGAAATATGACCACATCACTCCTGTCTTACACACACACTTCATTGGCTGACAGAGAATAATATTCAAGATCTTGTTGATGACCTTCAAAGTACTCAATGGATTGGCGCCATCATATCTCAGTGAAGATACTGGTGGTGAAGAAGGTCACTGCGGTCATTACGCTCTAACAGTAATAACATCATCGTTCTTTCTACGCCACGTTACAGAACCGATACTTATGGAAAGCGTGCGTTTGCTTCATGTGCACCGAGATTGTGGGATCAACTTCCAAAGGCCTTAAAAGAATCAACTGACATTAATGACTTAAGACAGGACTTAAGTATCTTTTTCGATTTACATAGCTCATCCTTTTAGTTTTGATTTTTGAACTTTTAAGTCTTGATTTTTTTTTTCTCTTTGATAATGTTTTTATGTAAATGAGTTTTCATGGACATTATTTATTTAATTATTTGTTATTGTTATTTTACATATATTATTGTAAGGACATTGAGATTCTTATGGAATGCACATAGAAATAAATTATTATTATTATTATTATTCAAAAACCTGTCCATTTTGCGCTAGCAATACGCTAGCTTGAGGAGCAAAGCAGCTTGATAAATGGCGCAAACCGCAACATCAGAGGCAATCGGAGAGATGAGCACCGGCAAACAACGTTTCGATATGATGTATTATTAATAATTATATGTTATAATAATGATTAAAAAACTAATTACAATATATTTAATTATTATTTTAAAAAAGTATCTATTTTTTTTGAAATTTTTTTTATCATCCAGCCAACTTTCTGAGGCCCCCTTAGCGCCCCCTACTTTGAAAACCACTGAGTTAACACATGAACACGTTGATCTATTCAGACTACAATGAAGACTATGATTTGATGACTTTTTATATAAGAGCTAAAGATTTATAAGATGGCAATATTAATCATGGGCATTACGTTTCAGAAGCAGTCTAAGTGGCCTTCCCGATAGAGAGGGCCAATTTAGATAAAGTCGTCCACACGGCCATCGTGGACACACTACGTTCAGCTGGAGCAAAAGTGAAGAGGCTCAAGACAGTGGTTCCTCAGAACACAACTGCAAAGGCTGATGGCCACATAGAGGCAAAAATGATGATACCGCTCACAGCTTTTGGAGGATACCTGCACACGATATTTATTTTGGAAATTGATGTGTTTATCAATTGTTTATCCCAAGATATTCAGTGTAAACCCCAAAAACTGATGATGCTGTTTTATGAATGGAATTAAAGTTTAGTATGTTTTCTGTTATGTTAAGAAATAATACATTTATAAACTTATTCCATGCCTTTGAGTTCTAGGTCATTAAAAACAGATGCAATGAAATAAATACCATATACAATAGATTATGAGTGAGATATAAGAGCTATAGAAGTGCTATAAAATAGCTACATAAACACAATAGAAATGCTGTAGAAGTGCTACAGAAGTGCTATATTTATTGTGATGAAAGCACTATATCTGACTGCTACACGAGTGCAACATTTGAGCACTGAAAGTGGTTACACTTATAGCGCTGTGAAAGCACTCATTAAAAGCGCTTTTATCGAGTTGTAAGTGCTGTTGTGCACATAGGGTAGAGGGCAAGTACACTAAACATGAAGCATATTTTAATACTTTTAAGTACAGCTTGATCAAAAGTTTAAGCTTAATATACTTAGACTTTTCTTTTGCACTTTTCGATATAAGCCAGATATACTTTATGTATAACTTTAAGTATATCTCTGATAAGTAAACTTAAAGCAGACTCTTATTTTTAGTTTAAAAGAAGTATACTAGAAGGACACTTGAATAAAATTTTTTTGTAAGGGAAACAGAGACAGAGATCAGGGAAGTATAATTTCACTGTATAGTGTGTGTGTTGCAAGTAAAGCAACATCATTCAGTGGAATGATAACCTCCTGGTCACATCTTTATTTACAACAAAAAGAATCCAGCACGACAGTAGCAGTGCTACTGTGAATAAAAGGATAAGGGTAAATTACAAGAGAAGTGTTAGGAACAGAAAGTTTTAAAAAGTAGGGGGATCGTGGATACACTTAGCTGAGCTAACCTAGCAAGCATGTCGCAACAAGGATAGCACAATTGCTGAGCATCATGGTCAAAAATAGGATGACCCTCCACAGACCCCTGCAAAGTCTTCTGCAACATTCTCGATAAACCCAACTGAATCATTCAGCTTTTCAAAACCACAGGACTGGGAAAAGTGGATAAGACGCTTCTGAGTGGCTACCAACTTGGACAAGTAATCAGAAGCTAGGTGAACACACTCATATATTGCATGGGGGATGATGTTTCAAAGGGGCTAACTGAAGCGCAGAAATTAGTATAGGGGAGAGTGGGGTAAGATGAGCCACTTTTTACATTTTTCATCATAACTACATGTTAAAGCCATTTTTGCTTCCAGTCTACACACCATACCAAATTTCAAAGTGTACTGTTACTATCTGAGCAAAACATAATTGATAAGCTCTTATGGTTAGAGTGATATTACCTCTTGAAAAAAAAATGTCAAGTGGCTCAACTTACCCCATGCACGGGGTAAGATGAGCCACTGTGTGGGGTAAATTGAGCCAACACAAAACATGTTAGGTTAACAAAGTAAACAACTTTTATTATTAGAAATGCAATCAATGAATCAAGTCAAGTCAATCAAGTGGGGGATAGGGCCGTTGCATAGAGAAGGGGAGATGAAGAGAGAGGTGATAGAATGAGATGGGATAGGGAGGGATAGATAGATGGATAGAGAGAGAGATATGCATAGATAGATAGAAAGAGGGATGGTTAGAGAGGGAATGAGAGATATACTATATTATAGAAATTACTAAAACAGTAGAACAGTGCCAAAAGAATCTTATTTCTTTCAGTAGGTTAAAACATTGCTAAAACATGCAGCAATCATTCCATCAATCATTCAATCATTTCATCATTATTCAATGTTCCAAGCGTTCAAATGGCAAGGGAACACCATTTGCCTCTCCCTCCGTGCTGTCCCCCCAACAGTAAAGGGGCGGGGCAATTTTTTCACAATATCCTGTCTTGACAGGACAGCCTCATCTTTCTCTTTGAAGACAAAGGTTGGCTTTCTTGCAGAGCCATGGCATGACCGGCTTCTTTTGAGAAATCTTGCCTCTATTTCGAAGACATCCAATTTGATTATCTGGCCAATGAAGAAATGCACTTTCTTCTTCCCCGTGTATTTTGCCACAACATAATCCCCCACATCTAACAACTGGTCTTCCTCATCTGATGTCATATATATATATATATATATATATATATATATATATATATATATATATATATATATGTATGTTGTTGTCATATATGACCAGTAAATGTGAAAACTTAAGTGTCATCCATATTGGGTAAGCTCAGCCACCAATCAACTTGCCCCACATCTAATGGCTCATCTTACCCCATGGCCACCATTTTGTAGAAAAATGCTAATAAAGGGGATTAGGCTAATCAAAATTATTTTTATTAGCATTCATATCATAGCTTAGAAAGCCACTAACTTAACCCTAATGTGTCTAAATATTATTCTACTTTTGTCTTCTCTAAATCATCTTCACTGTGGACAAACATGGAATTGACTTAGAAAGCACAAAAACACATTTTTATAAATATGTCCCTCACCTAGTTTGACATGTGGTGCTCCTCTCCACAAGTGTAAGTAAATGGTCCCGGCCCCCTTTGAATGTGGTCACATTTGTTTACTGTTTCTTAGAAACAGGGGGTGGCTCATCTTACCCTCTGGCTCATCTTACCCCGCTCTCCCCTACAGCACCATCAGAGATGGTGTCATGCACTTTTTTTGTGCACAAGAAAAACGTGATGTATCAGCTATGTTTAACCTGCGAACTCAAGGGGTGACAGAATCTGCAGGCTCATTTATAACTGAGTTAATGTGGTGATTTTATACCCTTAATGTAACCACACACATATGTAGCCATGCACACATGCCTTGATGTCATCATATAAACAATAATTTGGTTTATGATTATTGTATTTTGATTTATATGTAAACACACCTTAGTGTAATCACAAATGTATTTTGATTCATATTAACACACACAGGTGGCAGCACGATGGTGTAGTGGTTAGCGCTGTCGCCTCACAGCAAGAAGGTCTGGGTTCGAGCCCCGTGGCCGGCGAGGGCCTTTCTGTGCGGAGTTTGTATGTTCCGCATGGGTTTCCTCCGGGTGCTCCGGTTTCCCCCACAGTCCAAAGACATGCAGGGTAGGTCAACTGGTGACTCTAAATTGACCATAGGTGTGAGTGTGAATGGTTGTCTTTGTCTATGAGTCAGCCCTGCGATGACCTGGCGACTTGTCTAGAGTGTACCCCGCCTTTCGCCCGTAGTCAGCTGGGATAGGCTCCAGCTTGCCTGCGACCCTGTAGAACAGGATAAAGAGATGATAATGAGATGAGATGAGATATACACACACTAATGAAATCACACAAACACTGATCTCATTTTATGCTGATTATATATTAATTCAAAGCCAACTATGTTGATTTTCAGTATAGAATAAATGAAGTTAATTGTATTAAAATTAATAATAAGTTGATTTATGAATGATCATAAATAAGTAAAATACAGTTTGAGACAAATTGAGATTGCAGGTTGTTTTCTGTTAAATCACAGGCCTATTCAAAAAGTGTATTATTCCAACTCCAGCACCTGTGGTGTTATCATATGTTGTAATGAGTTAGCCAAGACCATGTTGAATTAAGCAATTGTTCATTCTGGAATGTTTTGCATGCTAACGTAATATATTTTATGAAGTTATTCTGAATTACAGGCTGCAGTATTGTTCGGCAGCGCCCTGGGCGTCCAAGCAGCCCTATTTAGCGACAGCACTGCTTGCCCTAAACAGACTTGGGAAAACTGGCTCAAAGAAAGCTTGTCTCATTCCCCCCCCCCCCCCCCCCCCCATGGCCAACAGGCATCCCTTTCAAGTGGTATGAGCAATGACAGAAGAAAGAAGAAATCAGCTTTGCTGAACATTGCCTGCTGGAATGTGGGCACGATGAAAGACTGTGAGCGAACCAATTGCCCACAGAAACGCTCAGCACTCATAGCAAGAGAACTTGCAAGACCCAATATCGAAATAGTGAAGTCAGATTTGCCGAACAAGGATCATTCACAGAACATGGAGCAGGCTACATCCTGTACTGTTCTGGATGGGTGCAAGAAGAGTGTCAGGAGCTGGTTTCATGATCAAGACAAAAGTTACAAACAAGCTTGAAACCCTACCAGTGGGTCACTTGGACAGACTAATGTCCTTATAGATTCCTCTTGCTGAAGACAAGTTTGCAACTCTGATCAGTGTCTATGCTCCCACATTACTGGCAGACCCCACCACCAAGTATGCGTTCTACTCCAGCCTCAGAGAACTCCTGCAAAAAGTGGACAAAGTTGGGAGACTTCAATGCAAGAGTTGGCTCTGAATATGGGTTATGGCCCAAAGTACTTGGAAAACATGGGATACAATGGCTGCAATGACAACGGCATAGTGCTCGTGGAGTTATGTGCTGAACAGGAACTCTGCATTACCAACTCTGTCTTTCAACAAAAACCCAGATTCAAGACCACATGGCAACAACCATGCTCAAAACACTGGCACCTACTGGACTACATCCTTGTCCCCACAAAAAAAGGTACTTCACACCCAGGTCATGCCCAGTACTGACTGGTACACTGACCACTGCCCTCATCAGAAGCAAACTTTGCCTAACCACTCAACCTCCACCTAAGAAGAAAGGAGGCTGAACATAGAGAGACTCGTGAGCCAGAGGGAAATGTTTCAACAGGCAGTGGCAGAGAAACTGCAAGCTGAAACAGAAACCACAAGATCTAATGATGAGGTGCAGATAGACCCAGAGACGCAGTGGAAGAACCTCGACAGTGCTGCAGTCAACAACAGCGGAGATCACTGGATTCACCTCCAGGAAGAACAAGGACTGGTTTGACGAAAGTGACGACGTCATCCAGGGCCTCTTAAAGGATAAGCGTGCCTGCTTTGAGAGCTGCCTAGCAAGATCTAATGAACCAGTGGCTAAAGAACCATACAGAAGAGCATGTGTTACGTTCCCCGCGGCAACTAGGGGATTGGGGGAAGCAACAAAGATAAACCAAAAAAGACCCGGGAGGAAAAAGAAGACAAGAAAGCGGACTCAAGGCCAAAATGGAAACCGTTTTTATTCACAAAATAGTAGAAAAACAGCTAAAAGCACTGGTCTCCAAACAAAGAAAAAACAAACACAAGAGCCAGATTTTCTCACCAAAACTACAATAAACAAACCACAACCAAACAGTTCCGGGATTACGCACGCTCCTTTTCTCTTAAAGGAGCAGCGCACACTCGCTAGACGTAGCTTACAACTCTCTCTCTCCTAACTGTCACCGCCACAGCCCACCAGCTCACACACCTCTCGAAAGGCGTCTCCCTCTCACTTTTAAATATGGCCCCCTCAATGAGGTGAGTGGGAACAGCTGCGTATAAAAGGAAGGGGCGTCCACCTGAGAGAGAAAGAGAGAAAAGAAAACACACACCCACGACCCCTGGCACCAGGGTCGTAACACCCCCACCCATAAAAAACAAACCCCCAGTTTGTTTAGGAAAGTGGTAGGGAATACCGGTTTACAATTTTCAATTTGTTACCTCACCCACGGGAGAGTGCATCAGCTACCACATTATCAAACCCTTTTTTGTGTTTGATCTCAATGTTATACCCCTGCACCAACCGTTGGTTATGGTTGTACATCTGGGCAAGAAACACGAGGGGATTATGGTCAGTGTAGACAGTCACTGGGCGTGTACTTGAGCCTACATAGACCTCAAAATGCTGTAAAGCGAGTAACATGGCTAGGGTTTCCTTCTCAATGGTGGAGTAGTTCAGCTGATGGGGTTTGAATTTTGCAGAGAAGAAACACTGGGTGAGGAACCCCGCTACCATCACTCTGGAGCAATACCGCACCAGCCCCGGACGCACTAGCATCGACTTCTAGCTGGAAGGGAAGAGAAAAATTAGGTGCAACAAATACAGGGGCACTACACAAGAGAGATTTAGCTGCTTCAAAAGCATGCTGACACTCAGTGATCCACACAAAAGGGACGTTTGGGCTACACAGAGTAGTAAGAGGGGCAACTACAACAGAGAAATTTTTACAGAAGCACCGATAATAGCCTGTCATGCCCAGAAAACGGCGCAGCTCACGCCTGGTGGTGGGAACTGGATAGGCTACCACAGCCGAGATTTTAGCCTCCACAGGTCGGACCTGCCCCTGTCCCACCTGTTTACCCAGATAGGTGACGGTATCCTTGCAAAATTCACATTTGGCAAGATTAAGAGTTAGATTCGCATCTGCCAGCCGCTGAAATACTGTCCTCAAGGTGGACTTGACACTTACTAGAATACACCACCACATCATCGAGGTATACATTACACTGTGGACCATCACCCAATACTTGGTGCATTAAGCGCTGGAAAGTAGCGGGCGCATTCTTTAACCCAAAAGCCATGACTGTGTACTGCATGAAGTGGTCAGGGGTCACAAAAGCCGAAATATCAGACTCTCGAGGTGTTAACGGAACCTGCAGATATAATTTTGTGATGTAGGTCAATATTGTCCACGCAGTCATCAATACGGGGCAAAGGGAAACTATCGGACACCGTAACCGCATTTACCCTCCTAAAATCGGTACAAAAACGGGGCATTCCATCAGCTTTTGACACTAACAAACCCGGGGAACTCCAGGGGCTGCGACTAGGCTTAGCTAACCCAGTTTCCACCAGGTACTCCACCTCAGTCTTCATTAGCTGACGTTTATCTACTGAGCATCGATAGGCATGTTAATAGGAGCAGACCCCCCCACACACACACACACACACACACACATCAATATCATGCTGCAATACCTTAGTACAAGACGGCACATCCCCAAGCAAGGGAGGAAAGGACTGAAACAAGCTCAGAATTTCATATCGCTGTTCGGCTGGAAGGTAGGAAACTCAGAATTTATTAGTTTACCACTCTGTTGGCCAACAGAGGGCACATTGAGTCCGTCATCCGCTGATACCTCAGCACACACTGGGGAAGCCGGCTGTTCAGCGCTGCCCCTCACCTGAAACGGTTCTCTGGTAAAATGTTTTAACATGTTTGCTTGACACAGTCGTGTTTTTCGTCTATGTTCAGGAGTGTAGATGATCTAATCCGTGTCTGATACTTTTTTGTCTATCACATGCGGACCCAGAAACCGGGCGGTGCGAGCAGAACCAGGTACCGGTAGCAACACAAGCACTTGGTCACCAGGGTGGAATTGGCGCACCACCACCATACCGGTCATACCGCTTCTTCATATTCTCCTGGGAAGCGGAAAGGGCCTCCCTTGCCAGCGAAATGGCGCTATGTAATCGAGCTCTACACTGTGACACAAAATCTAAAACATTAGTTTTAGGAGGGGAATTAGTCATGAATTGGTCTTGCAACACTTTTAAAGGGCCACGTATATTGTGGCCAAATACCAGCTCCGATGGACCAAGTGACTCCTGCTTAGCATCACGGATAGCAAAGAGCATAAACGGCAGCCCCTCATCCCAATCCTTCCCAGACTCGTCGCAATATTTTTGCAACATCGATTTTAGAGTTTGGTGCTATCGTTCCAACGCACCCTGTGACTCTGGGTGGTAAACGCTACCTACGGAATGGGAAATCACCAAGGACTGCAAGGCATGTCGGAATGCTTTTGACATAAAATGCTTGCCTTGATCTGTCTGCACGATACGTAGAAGGCCAAATGTGGTGAAGAACTTTAGGAGGGCTTTACTCACCACCGATGCAGTAATTTTTCGAAGAGGAATAGCTTCAGGCAAACGAGTCGCGACACACATCACCGTCAATAGGAACTGGTTACCGGATTTAGTTTTTGGTAGGGGACCCACACAGTCTACATTAACATGCTCGAACGGCGCACCGACAACAGGAATGGGACACAGCGGGGCTGGAGGAACCTTTTAGTTTGGTTTACCAGTCATCTGGTATGTGTGACACGTTCGGCAAAAACGGGCTACGTCCGCTTTCATTCCAGGCCAAAAGAAATGTTTTAAGACCCGATCATTAGTCACCCCCAGATGACCGGACCACAGATGTTCATGGGACAACGACAACACATGCTGCCTACAACCCTCCGGAACCACTATTTGATGGACCGACCCCCAGTCCTCATCCACCCCTCCCACTCAAGGAACCCACTTCCGCACCAACAAGCCATCATCCAGTAAATACAACGATTTTATTTCCACAATTATCATGACCAACTATAGCAAAACACTTTTTCAAAGAGGGGTCAGCCTTCTGAGCTTTTATAAGGGCGTCCCGACTTAGTGGCAGGGTGACATCAGGAGTTTGACAAGGAACATTGATTTGAGTGAAATGAGTGCATTCGAGCGTATGTGACATGGAACAACATTCTAAGCATGGATTTTCATGTTTTCGAGCTTTTAACCCATTTTCATCATATTTGTCATTTTAACTGTATAAGCACGTCTTAAACGAGTTTTCAACATAGTACTGTGATGTGCACTTGTTCAGAGTGGGAAAACACTTTGTGTCACCGAGTACATGAAAACAGCTTTCCAACGGCAGGAGCGCATTCACCCAGTCTGGAAAGCCGTTTCAGCGCATAAAGCAAACGTTTGACAAGTAACATTGATTTTGAGTGAAATGAGTGCATTCGACCATATGTGACATGGAACAACTTTCTAAGCATGGATTTTCATGTTTTCGAGCTGTTAACCCATTTTCATCATATTTGTCATTTTAACTGTAAAAGCACGTCTGAAACGAGTTTTCAACAGTGATATGCACTTGTTCAGAGTGTGTTGGGGTTCAACCCAGTCTGAAACGGTCAACTTATTTCTCGGGACCCCCCGCCTTCGTACCACCCAGACGTCTGGGACGGAACACCGCAAAAAAAAAAAAACAGAGAACCAGAGATCGGTTTAACTGCTGTTTATTCACAGTATTCGCGCCAAAGATGAAAGATTACAAACACTTTTTAATAACAAATCATAATCTCTCCAAACGGCTATTGTGTCTGTCAAATGTGTGTGTTTGTATGTGACCTCAGAGAGGGGTGTGTGTGTCTATGGGAGGGTGTGAGTGAGTGACATCATTTTGATATCTGTGTCTACGTATGTGCTAGGTCAGTAAATTACATCCTAATTCCATATGTATATATATATGTGTGTGTGTGTGTGTGTGTGTGTGTGTGTGTGTGTGTGTGAATGAAACCTTCAATCATAAGCAAAATAATATTTCAGCAATTTAATTTACGCAAGTCAAAGCGCGCGAGATGTTTTTACGACAATGTTTTAAACAAAGACTATGTTTGGGCTAACAAAGAAGTGTTCTTCTCCACTGGACGAAGGTCAGGCTACACAGGAACAGTTTAAAATCACTGCCATAGTATATGCAATAGTCCAAAATAATAAAGGAACTTAAAAAGCTCTGAAATATAAAGTCTTAACTCTGTTCAGCAATAAGGCTACCATTACATCCAACATTAAAGTGTGCGTGGGTCGATCTGACATCAAAACAGACCTTGGCGTTGTTCATACAAATCTCTGATCAAAAATACACATTTCATATCAAAATAAACAAAATGTTCCCAAACAATGTCCAGCCGAAGGTCATTTTTAACTGAACCGAAGTTAATCTTTAATTTTGTCACCATTTCAATAAATTACTGCTTTCTTGGTCAAGAATAATACTTATATAAACCTAACAATCCCCCCCTCCTTTGATAGTATCACTATTATCAAATCCTAGGATCATATTTGATCATTATCACCTCATGATCATATATGTGATTACATCGAGTTAATCTTTGCCCTTCTTGACGTATATTGGTGCTAAGAGGGCGGGCATGCCCAATCAGCCCTCGTCCCACCTCACCGGAGCTTAGAGAAACTCAAAACCTCTTAATTCCCAAATACACGCTACTTCCTTCAGAGTAATTTGTTCTAAAACAGTGAGGGGGAAAAATGAAATTAGAAGGCATATCGACCTATAGTGAGAACAGAGTCCTGTAAGAATACAGAGTTTCAGAGCATAGAGATGTGTAATAATAATAGTAGAAAACGGCATCAGAGGAAAGACATAAAACACATTCGTGTGGTGTGCGCTTGTGCAGTCCAGTTAGCGAAGTTAGTCCAGAAGATGTTGTCTCGAAGTCCAGCTCGAGCGGGTAACCCTGCTCCGAGCAATGAAGTGGTCCAGAAGGCTCGGGCGGGTAACCCTGCCCCGAGCGAAGATGAAGCAGTCGCGAAGGCTCGGGCGGGTAGCCCTGCCCCGAGCAACAATGAAGTCACGAAACCCGTGATGAGGACTGTCATGGTTGTAGTGAGGATGACTGGTTCCAAATGGAGCGCAAGATCTCTTCCCCTCTTTGTTCACAACGTCTTGAGGATTCTCAGTCAAATTTGTGTAGAGCTCAGAAATAGAGAGACAGAGAGAGAGAACAGAGATTCTCGGGACACAGAGAAAACGTTAGTAGCAAACTTGTCATTGTAACACAACTTTGTTATGGAGCCTTCTTCAATCGCGTGGCATGGATCCACCGTGGAAAAAGATCAGTTAAAACAGCAGTAAAAGTAATGGCCACTATGCAGGCCCACCATATTGTTTTCCCAATTGTCCAAATCATTCAAAAAAAGTCACACCAGCACTTGTCTCCCACGTGAAAGGGGTGTGTGTGGTGGAGATAATATTGTATTATTGACCTTGGTACAAATTTTATGCAACTTATCTATAAGGGCTGCAGAATACTCATCCATATGCATTTTCAAATCAGAGGTACCCGGAGCCGGAGTTCCCTTCTTCCAGGGGAGAGGGAAAGGTCTTCCAAATATAATTTCTTGGTGTCATGCGAATTTCAGCCAGAATGAATTATGGATTACAAAACCAAACCTGTGTCCTGCATGACATTAATTAACTTGTCTTTCAATGTTCACCTAGTACGTTCTACAATACCAGAGGATTGAGGAATGTGAAAACACCAGTTTAGTGATGCTTACAAAGGTTTTGTATGACTTTTGAGGTAAAACCTTTGTCTGAGTCTATGGCATTTGAAACCCCATAACTGTAACAATTATTATTAATGATTTCTTATTATTTTTATTGTTCTGCTTTTATTGTTTGTTTTTTCTTTTTTTTTTACTGTCCTTGGGTACCTTGAAAGGCACTTATATTATGACTAGGTATTAAAACGAGTAACTACCTTCGTGTTCTCTCGAAAACAGTGAAAAATTTCTACCCATTTAGAGAATTTGTCCACAATCAAGATGACAAAAATCAAATGAGAAAGGAAGAGCGTATGTCTCATGCAGAATGTCAGGCTGATATTGATTGAACACACAGAGTAACCACAGAGGTATGATAAATATCATAAATTATAAAACAAGAACCGTTTAGAACGAGAACCATCAACAAAGAGAACTTCCCCGATCCCTAGAGGGCTGGAGGAGAGATCAGACCTGATTGACAGCCAATATATGTCATCCCAAGAATTAAGGAGGCGTGCGAGAGCGCGACCTACATTATCAAAAGAGGATGTGACATGTATTTCGAGATTGTTAGTAGAACAGAGAATAAATAGATGTTATAAATAAATGTTAATTTAATTATCTGATAAATTAATTTAATGGGTCTGTAAATTTTGCAACACCTGTTTAACTTGATGTGACGAGTGCAAGATCAATGGGTGAGACAAAACCAATTTTTCAGCATCTAAAACCAGCAAAGCACATGCGGAGACAGCCCTTAGACACGCAGGTAAGCCTTGAGCAACAATGTCTAATGTTTTGGATAAAAACGCACAATGATGCATCTCCCCCCCGAGGCTGTGCCTTGATGTTCACAGGCATAGAGGTGGAAGGGCTTGAAGTGATCGAAGGGTGCTTTTGAGGGAGTGATAAGCGACCACCATAGCATCAGTCCAGGTCAAAGGATGGTGCAGTGGATCGTGATGAGAGATTGCGGAACGGAGAAGCTTGTCATATAAAGAGCAGTTAGGGATCCATTTTCTGACCCAGAAAAGACATCAGTGCATGTTTAGTTGCAGGGCGTTTTGTGTCTAGAATGACAGCCTTGAGAAAGTTCAAAACTTTAAAAGTTCAAATACTTAAGTGTCCATGCAATATTGCAGCTTGGTTCTGAAACCTTAAAGCCCTTATGCGCCAGATGTTGGAGCAGGCGCAAGTGTCAGTGTCTTGGCAGATTTCTGGTGAATCAGCAGGTACCAGAACACACAGACCACAGAGTCCTGAGTGAGGGAGAAGGTCACAGAGCGCGTTATGAATTACAGCTGAAAAAAAAAAACAGCAGGAGAGTCAACCTCGAGTCCAAACGCTATCTCCTCATGTGCATGGAAAAAAAAGGCAGAACAGAGATCATTAATGGAAGCAGCAATGATGAGCAGGAACCTGTGATATTAATCAATCAATTCGTTAATCTTACGTAAATCTTGTGTAAAACGCCAGGTACGAACTGGTGCCCGGTCTCACCACGCCTATTATTAAAACACATTAATAGGCTTGTAGAGTGCTCGCGGACCTGTTCAGAGATCACCTCGCAGACGAAGCGTGACTTTCCAGTTACAAGTTTCGAACTATCAACACAATGAATATAAAATAAAATACAGATGATCTACTCACCAAACGCTGAAACTAATTGATTTAGAAGCAGATTTTGCCTCTGATGATGTTAAGGGAATGAGGATCTCTTCTCTTGGATTTCTAACAGTGATGAGATTCACAAACAACGCCGTTTTAGAGCATAAACCAAAGGTTTCACAAGGAACATTGATTTCGAGTGAAATAAATGCATATGTGACATGGAACAACATTCTAAGCATGGATTTTCATGTTTTCGAGCTTTTAACCCATTTTCAGCATATTTGTCATTTTAACTGTATAAGCACGGCTGAAACAACTTTTCAACATAGTATTGTGATATGCACCTGTTCAGAGTGGGAAAACACACTTTGAATCATCGAGTGCATGAAAGCAGCTTTCCTGCCCCAGGAGCGCATTTAGCTTGTTTGTAACGCCGTTTTAGAGCATAAAGCAAACGTTTGACAAGGAACATTGATTTTGAGTGAAATGAGTGCATTCGACCATATCTGACTTGGAACAACATTCTAATCATGGGTTTACGAGCGTTTAGTACATTTTCAGCATTTTTGTCATTTTAACTGTATAAGCACGCCTGAAACGAGTTTTCAACATAGTACTGGGATATGCACCTGTTCAGAGTGGGAAAACACACTTTGAATCATCGAGTGCATGAAAACAGCTTTCCTGCCCCAGGAGCGCATTTAGCTTGTTTGTAACGCCGTTTTAGAGCATAAAGCAAACGTTTGACAAGGAACATTGATTTTGAGTGAAATGAGTGCATTCGAGCATATCTGACATGGAACAACATTCTAAGCATGGATTTTCATGTTTTCGAGCTTTTAACCCATTTTCAGCATATTTGTCATTTTAACTGTATAATCACGGCTGAAACGACTTTTCAACATAGTATTGTGATATGCACCTGTTCAGAGTGGGAAAACACACTTTGAATCATCGAGTGCATGAAAGCAGCTTTCCTGCCCCAGGAGCGCATTTAGCTTGTTTGTAACGCCGTTTTAGAGCATAAAGCAAACGTTTGACAAGGAACATTGATTTTGAGTGAAATGAGTGCATTCGAGCATATCTGACTTGGAACAACATTCTAATCATGGGTTTACGAGCGTTTAGTACATTTTCAGCATTTTTGTCATTTTAACTGTATAAGCACGCCTGAAACGAGTTTTCAACATAGTACTGGGATATGCACCTGTTCAGAGTGGGAAAACACACTTTGAATCATCGAGTGCATGAAAACAGCTTTCCTGCCCCAGGAGCGCATTTAGCTTGTTTGTAACGCCGTTTTAGAGCATAAAGCAAACGTTTGACAAGGAACATTGATTTTGAGTGAAATGAGTGCATTCGAGCATATCTGACATGGAACAACATTCTAAGCATGGATTTTCATGTTTTCGAGCTTTTAACCCATTTTCAGCATATTTGTCATTTTAACTGTATAAGCACGGCTGAAACGACGTTTCAACATAGTATTGAAACCTGTTCAGAGTGGGAAAACACACTTTGAATCATCGAGTGCATGAAAGCAGCTTTCCTGCCCCAGGAGCGCATTTAGCTTGTTTGTAACGCCGTTTTAGAGCATAAAGCAAACGTTTGACAAGGAACATTGATTTTGAGTGAAATGAGTGCATTCGAGCATATCTGACATGGAACAATATTCTAAGCATGGGTCTTCGAGCGTTAAATACATTTTCAGCATATTTGTCATTTTAACTGTATAAGCACGTCTGAAACGAGTTTTCAATAAAGTACTGTGATATGCACATGTTCAGAGTGGGAAAACACACTTTGTGTTATCGAGTGCATGAAAGCAGCTTTCCTGCCCCAGGAGCGCATTCAGCTTGTTTGTAACGCCGTTTTAGAGCATAAAGCAAACGTTTGACAAGGAACATTGATTTTGAGTGAAATGAGTACATTCGAGCATATCTGACATGGAACAATATTCTAAGCATGGGTTTTCGAGCGTTTAATACATTTTCAGCATATTTGTCATTTTAACTGTATAAGCACGCCTAAAACGAGTTTTCAACATAGTACTGTGATATGCACCTGTTCAGAGTGGAAAAACACACTTTGTGTCACCTAGTGCATGAAAACAGCTTTCCTGCCCCAGGAGCGCATTCAGCTTGTTTGTAACGCCGTTTTAGAGCATAAAGCAAACGTTTGACAAGGAACATTGATTTCGAGTGAAATGAGTACATTCGAGCATATCTGACATGGAACAATATTCTAAGCATGGGTCTTCGAGCGTTAAATACATTTTCAGCATATTTGTCATTTTAACTGTATAAGCACGTCTGAAACGAGTTTTCAACATAGTACTGTGATATGCACCTGTTCAGAGTGGGAAAACACACTTTGAATTATCGAGTGCATGAAAGCAGCTTTCCTGCCCCAGGAGCGCATTCAGCTTGTTTGTAACGCCGTTTTAGAGCATAAAGCAAACGTTTGACAAGGAACATTGATTTTGAGTGAAATGAGTACATTCGAGCATATCTGACATGGAACAACATTCTAAGTCTCGGTTTTCGAGCTTTTAACCCATTTTCATCATATTTGTCATTTTAACTGTATAGGCACGTCTGAAACGAGTTTTCAACATCGTACTGTGATATGCACTTGTTCAGAGTGGGAAAACACACTTTGTGTCACCTAGTGCATGAAAACAGCTTTCCTGCCCCAGGAGCGCATTCAGCTTGTTTGTAACGCCGTTTTAGAGCATAAAGCAAACGTTTGACAGGGAACATTGATTTTGAGTGAAATGAGTGCATTCGAGCATATGTGACATGGAACAAAATTCTAAGCATGGATTTTCATGTTTTCGAGCTTTTAACCCATTTTCATCATATTTGTTATTTTAACTGTGTAAGAACGTCTGAAACGAGTTTTCAACATAGTACTGTGATATGCACCTGTTCAGAGTGGGAAAACACACTTTGAATCATCGAGTGCATGAAAACAGCTTTCCTGCCCCAGGAGCGCATTCAGCTTGTTTGTAACGCCGTTTTAGAGCATAAAGCAAACGTTTGACAAGGAACACTGATTTTGAGTGAAATCAGGGATGTGATTTGGGGCTGGTGAAATTATCTGAAAATTTTAGCTGGGGGTCTGGGGGCCACAGGCCCCCAGCTGGTCCATGGCAGTGCCCTGGTGGGGGGGACAAGGGAGGGCGAAGCCCCCCGAAGCTCCTGGGTTCTGGGGTTTTCTGACTTAAAAATTGTACTAAAATGGCAAGCAAGCACACAAGAAAAAACTTGTCAGGATTAACAAATTCAAGCCAATTTAATGGTCAACATGCAACTCTGAGCCCCTATAGTAAATTCAATGATTCTTAACTGACAAAAAGCCAGAACATGATACCTAAAAATGTCATTCTAAATTAAATCATCTGCATTAGAATAAATAGAAAATTGTATAAGGAAAAACAAAATTTATACTTTCAATTACTGTAGAAGTTGAACATACCTAAATGTGCCTTTTCAAACAAACATGATGCAACATAAGAATTCATCCACCATTATTTATTAAACTCTATTGCTCCTGGTAGTCTCCCGGTTTGCTTCTTATGTATGGCAACTTCTAATATTTGATTAAGTTACTGCACACCCCGTTTAGACAGGGTAACAGGATTGACACAAAAAATTAGTCATGCATAGACTATTTACCAAAACTGAAATTTTTAAGTAAATATTCTCAGATTCAGTTCATTCTGCCATCCATATAAAAGGTGAGAATATGTAGATCTGAGCCATGACACCCCCAGAGGCTGCCATCTTTCAACTCTTTGTTTGAAGCGAGCTTACGTACAGCTAACAAGCGCGTTCATTGGTTGTTACAGAGCGATGGGCCAATCACGTACCTCGTTTCATCTCAATGACGGAATTACTGAAAGTCGGAACGAATAGGATATGAATGCGGATTTTTGAGCGAAAAATCTGAAAAAAAAATTTTTTTTAATTTTGCAGTGAAAAAAGCGGAATTCCGCGAATTCGCGGAAAAATCACATCCCTGAGCTAAAGATTTGGGAGTACGTATATGACAGATTTTTGCTCAACTATGGTGGGGCCAGTTAGACCTATCTGGATGATTAAAAAAACATGTAGATATGGAAATATTGAGGATTAAGCTCACTAATAAGGATGCAGATCTAATCAGTGCATATTCTAGTTATAAGGACAGTATTTACTTTTTCTTTCTTTTTTAGTATTCAGATCTTTACAGATGGCTCAAAGGATTTGCAAACAGACCCTTATTGTGCCCAGTCACCAGGTGGAAATTAGTCAGAGAACTACTGATGGTTTGAGTGTATATACTGTGGAATTGTTTGCCATATTGTTGGCATTAGAATGGACTGAACAGGTAGACTGGAGAAATATATTAAATGTAGTGATTCCATGTCAGCACTTACAAGCATTAAAACAGGTTCAAAAAGAAATTCAAGATTTGCTGTGACGTATCTTGTTTACTAACTCAGGATTGATTAATCAAGGGAAAAATATTACATTCATCTGGGTCCCAGCTCATACAGGCATCCAGGGGAACAGTGGACAAACTTGCAAAAGAAGCAGTCAAAAAAGCAACTGTTGAAGTGCGCATCAAATTATCAAAATCATAGGGGAAAAGCATAGTATGGAGAAAGGTAAATCAACAGTGGCAACAATTTTGGGATAACGAAACAAAAGGGAGACACTTGCACTCGATCCAAAATAAAGTAGGTATGTTGAGAAGTAGGGGGTCAAACCAGAAAGAGCAAATAATAATAAGCAGATTGAGGATTGGACATAGTAATCTTAACAGTACTCTTAACATCATGGGAAAACATCCAACGGGTCTCTGTGATCAATGCCATGAAACTGAGACAGTTGAGCATATTTTTACATTATGCAAGAAATTTAGATCCGAGAGGCAGGCAATGATGACAGAGCTACAGAAAATAGGACGGGTATATAACAATATTAAACAATATTAACAGCATACTAAAGTATGCTTTTTTTTTTTGCTGTATTTGCCAAGGGGAGGAAATGGCTATTTACATTTTTAAGAAAGACTGGACTGGAAAAACGGATTTAAAATGAAATGACAAGAATATAGGAAAAACCTGTAGATGGCAGTAATGCAACATTTGTGGATGCCAGCTGCTGTACAACCCTGAAGAAGAATCATCGCTGGATGCTTTACGTTTCGGAGACAAGCGGAAAGCGCGTTCCCGAGCTGAGGAGAGTGTAAGGAGTTGGTAGTGTGACGAGTAATTCAGAAGAAATTTTGATGCAACTGTTGGACAGTGGAAAAGGTGGTTTTGGCATAATCTGGATTGTGACTGAATCAGAATGACTAGTAGTAGTGGAGGACTTTCTGAGGAGGAAGATATGGACCTAGAATGGACAAGAGTAGTTAAAAATAGGAAAGGAGGAGGAAGGAAAGGAAAAATGACAGTGACAACACCAGGTAAACGAGCACTTGAAGAGGATGAGGAAAGAAATGAAGCACGGAAAAAAAAAATGAAGGAAGAGTTTAAGATAATTCTTAAGTTTAAAGCAGGAGATGAGGTATCGTATGTAAGTCTGATTGCCTTGACAAATGGACTGAGAAAAACCGTTGGGGATATAGAAATGGCCAAGGTGTTAAGAGATGGCAGTTTGCTGGTGAAGTGCAAAAATGCTGAATAGAGAAATAAAGCATTTAAACTACAAACAGTATGTAAGAAAGAAATAGCAGAAAGAAGAGTGATTGGTGAGAGAAACAAAGTTAGAGGAGTGATATCAGGAATCAAAATTATAGTGAAGGCAGCAGCAAAGTTCCTGAACACAAAAGACAAAGGATATCTTGGGGGGGGGGGGGGCAAGATAAGTCTTTTGTGTTCAGGAACTTTGTATGTGCAGATCTTAGTCAAGAAGAAGGGACAGCAGAGGGAAGTCATCAAATCATACCATAATGCTTATTCTTCAGTGGAATGCTAAAAGTCTGATAGCAAATGGGCAAGAGTGTAAAGGTTACATCAATTCATTAAAAACAATACCAGATGTTATATGTATACAGGAAACATGGCTCAAACCAGGTTTTGACTTTAATATTAAAGGATATCATAGCATATGCAAAGATAGGGTCAATGCAATGGTGGAGGATGTGCAACATTTATCAGACAAGGTATGAAATACAGACAGCTAATGACATTACAAGAGTTAGAAATAGTGACTGAAGTATGGACTAGAGAAGGAAGTATGAAAATTATAAACTTCTATAATCCATGTAAACAGAGAAAGGAAGATTAGAATCAATTTTGGAGCATTGGAGAGGGAAAGTAGTCTGGTGTGGAGATTTCAATGTGCACAGCACAATATGGGGGAACCAAGAAGACACAAACGGAGACATAATATGAAGAAATAATGGATGAAAAGGAATTGGTGTGTTTAAATGATGGTTCAGGCACAAGGGTGAATGTGGTGAGCGGCATAGAATCAGCAATTGATATCACACTGGTTTCACAATCACTGGCTGGAAAAAGTAGATGGAAGGTACTGAAAGGAAGTACTCTAGGAAGTGATCACGACCCAATATTAGTTAGTATAGGAATAGAATGATATAAAACGGGATGAAAGAATGAAGATGGAAATTTGAGGAAGCTGATTGGAGAACGTTCAAAGGAACGTGAGGAGAAATTGAATGCTGTAAATATAAATCAACCAGTTAATGACTAGAATTCTGAAATCAGTGGAATTATAATAAGAGCAGCAAAAGAGTCTATCCCAAAAAGAAGTGGTAATAGAAAGGAAAAGTTAGTTCCGTGGTGGACACAAGAATGCACAAAAGCAATACAAAGTAGAAATAAGGCTTTCAAAGTTTTGGGGGGAAAAAAAAACCATGGAGTTTTCAAATTTTGATTACAAGAGAAAGCAAGCAGCCATGAGAAGTATAATAAAGTGGACTAAAAGAGTATTGGAGGAAATATTGTGAATCTCAAGGTAGAAATACACCATTAGATAGAGAATTGGGGTATGATTAAAAGAATGTCAGGGAATAGGAAAGAGTATGGGTATTCGATAATGAAAGATGGTAGTGATGTAATAATAGGCAATAAGAACAAAGCAGAATTATTAGCAAGGACCTTTGTTGAAGTACAACCCCGATTCCAAAAAAGTTGGGACAAAGTACAAATTGTAAATAAAAACGAAATGCAATGATGTGGAAGTTTCAAAATTCCATATTTTATTCAGAATAGAACATAGATGACATATCAAATGTTTAAACTGAGAAAATGTATCATTTAAAGAGAAAAATTAGGTGGTTTTAAATTTCATGACAACACATCTCAAAAAAGTTGGGACAAGGCCACAGTGGTAACACTGTGAGACATCCCCTTTTCTCTTTACAACAGTCTGTAAACATCTGGGGACTGAGGAGACAAGTTGCTCAAGTTTAGGGATAGGAATGTTAACCCATTCTTGTCTAATGTAGGATTCTAGTTGCTCAACTGTCTTAGGTCTTTTTTGTCATATCTTCCGTTTTATGATGCGCCAAATGTTTTCTATGAGTGAAAGATCTGGACTGCAGGCTGGCCAGTTCAGTACCCGGACCCTTCTTCTACGCAGCCATGATTCTGTAATTGATGCAGTATGTGGTTTGGCATCGTCATGTTGGAAAATGCAAGGTCTTCCCTGAAAGAGACGTCATCTGGATGGGAGCATATGTTCCTCTAGAACCTGGATCTACCTTTCAGCATTGATGGTGTCTTTCCAGATGTGTAAGCTGCCCATGCCACACGCACTAATGCAACCCCATACCATCAGAGATGCAGGCTTCTGAACTGAGCGCTGATAACTTGGGTCGTCCTTCTCCTCTTTAGTCCGAATGACACGGCGTCCCTGATTTCCATAAAGAACTTCAAATTTTGATTCGTCTGACCACAGAACAGTTTTCCACTTTGCCACAGTCCATTTTAAATGAGCCTTGGCCCAGAGAAGACATCTGCGCTTCTGGATCATGTTTAGATACAGCTTCTTCTTTGAACTATAGAGTTTTAGCTGGCAACGGCGGATGGCACGGTGAATTGTGTTCACAGATAATGTTCTCTGGAAATATTCCTGAGCCCATTTTGTGATTTCCAATACAGAAGCATGCCTGTATGCGATGCAGTGCCGTCTAAGGGCCCGAAGATCACGGGCACCCAGTATGGTTTTCCGGCCTTGACCCTTACACATAGAGATTCTTCCAGATTCTCTGAATCTTTTGATGATATGTTCAAACTCTTTGGAATTTTACACTGTCGAACTCCTTTCTGATATTGCTCCACTATTTGTCAGCACAGAATTAGGGGGATTGATGATCCTCTTCCCATCTTTTTGCTCTTTTTATACCCAGTCATGTTAATGACCTATTGCCAATTGACCTAATGAGTTGCAATTTGGTCCTCCAGCTGTTCCTTTTTTGTATCTTTAACTTTTCCAGCCTCTTATTGCCCCTGTCCCAACTTTTTTGAGATGTGTTGCTGTCATGAAATTTCAAATGAGCCAATATTTGGCATGAAATTTCAAAATGTCTCACTTTTGACATTTGATATGTTGTCTATGTTCTATTGTGAATACAATATCAGTTTTTGAGATTTGTAAATTATTGCATTCCGTTTTTATTTACAATTTGTACTTTGTCCCAACTTTTTTGGAATCGGGGTTGTACATAGTACAGGTAATTTGAGAAATGTGGAAAAAAGAGGGAGGGAAGGGACAATAGCTAAAAATATAGAAGCACTTCAGGATGAAAAGGAACATGGAAATACAATTAATATGAAGTTTTCAGTGACAGGATTGAATAAAGCACTGAAGATATCCGGAAAGACAACTCGAGGGAAGGACCAAATAAGCTACATAATGTTAAAAAATCTTAGTGATAGAAGTAAGGAAATACTACTAAAAATGTATAATAAGATATGGGAAGAAGGAATATTGCCCAATCAATGGAAGGAATCTATAATTGTTCCTATTTGTAAACCAGGTAAAGATCCGAGCTTGGCATCGAGTTATAGACCGATAGCCCTAACATCGCATGTAGGAAAAATTATGGAAAGAATGATGAAAGAAAGGTTAGTTTATTATTTAGAAATCAAAGGTATAATAAAATGTTATCAAAGTGCATTTAGGAAAGGAAGAAGCACTATAGATCCCACGCTGTGTTTAGGACATGAAATTAGGAAAGCTCAGGTTAATAGATAGAGTGTAGTGGCTGTATTTTTTGATGTTGAAAAAGCATATGATGGAAAGAGGGGTTAATAATTAGGTTACATCAGTTGGGGATAAGAGGGAGAATGCATAGATGTGTTAAAAGCTTTTTAACTGATGGGATGATCTTAGTAAGAATAGGAAAAGAGTATAGTAGGAATTATTTAGTAGAAAATGGAACCCGGCAGGGTAGTATAGTAAGTCCAATATTGTTTTCAATTATGATAAATGAAATATTAAATAATGTAGATAGGTCTATTGGGGTCTCACTGTTTGCTGATGATGGGGTAATGTGGAAAAGGGGACGAAATACAGAGTTTATAGTGAAGAAACTACAACAAGCAATTGAGGTTTTTCACCCACGTGACCAAGTCATGTGAGGCTGCCATTTTGGACGTCACGGTTCAAATCAGTTTGAATGCGAGGAAGGCGACAAATGAAAAACATAAAAGAAAAAGGAGCGAGATGCAGAAAACACCTTCACTATCCAGCGACGTAGGGCATTTACAGGGCGAGCAGAGGGAGAGGTATTTGCAAAAATTGAGGTTAGCAGGCTTGGAGAACGACGTTTACCTGCTTCCACCAGGATTGTTCACTGACATACGGAAGTACACGAAGCCCTCGTCTTTACCTGACTTCGGCCCACATGATCTGTATACCTATGTCGTTAAAAACCCATCGCCATACACAGGTATTGATCTGAAAGCGTACAAGAGTTTGGATGCGTACAAATATTTTGTGTTAGGCTGGGTAACATGCCTACATCAGCGGGTCGTCCCTGGAGCCGGTGGTCGCCATCTTATTACAGCTAAGGTTTGTTCACATTTTCATTTACTTTCGGTCCTCAGGATAAACAAAATGTTATTAAATGTCATTGAAATAACTTCTTAGTCTGTTGAGACATGGCCCGTTATAAATTTGCTGTTACCAGGCAATGACCAAGAACTGTATTATTAGGGTCGGTGTCTGTGTTGTAGCAGTGCACTAGCAGCTAGCTGTTAGCACTAGCTAATGTCAACAACATCATAGCTGGTATGTTACTGTAGCAATGTTTACGTTCAGTCATTTGGATGACTGTTAAAACCTTTCAGTCTCAAGTTTTTCCTTTACTGTATTTACTAGTTTACTGTAATTATGATCCGGCAGCTATTTACACCGGATCCAGTGTAAATAGCTGCCGGAGCGCGCTCCAGCTTGCTCCCCCTCAAATTAAGCAGCGCGCTCCGGCTTGCTCCCGGAGTGCTCCGGAACCTCGGCGCGCTGCTTAATTTGAGGAGGAGCAAGCCGGAGCGCGCTCCGGAACCTCGGCCAGAGCACTCCGGGAGGAACCCGGAGCGCACTCCGGAACCTCGGCCGGAGCACTCCGGGAGCATGCCGGAGTGCGCTACTTAATTTGAGGAGGAGCAAGCCGGAGCGCGCTCCGGAACCTCGGCCGGAGCGCTCCGGGAGCAAGCCGGAGCGCGCTCCGGAACCTCGGCCGGAGCGCTCCGGGAGCAAGCCGGAGCGCGCTCCGGAACCTCGGCCGGAGCGCTCCGGGAGCAAGCCGGAGCACGCTCTGGAACCTCGGCCGGAGCGCTCCGGGAGCAAGCCGGAGCGCGCTCCGGAACCTCGGCCGGAGCGCTCCGGGAGCAAGCCGGAGCGCGCTGCTTAATTTGAGGGGGAGCAAGCCGGAGCACGCTCCAGCAGCTATTTACACTGGATCCGGTGTAAATAGCTGCCGGATCATAATTACAGTAAACTAGTAAATACAGTAAAGGAAAAACTTGAGACTGAAAGGTTTTAACAGTCATTCAAATGACTGAACATTGCTACAGTAACATACCAGCTATGATGATGTTGACATTAGCTAGCTTGACCTTCAAAATGGCGGACACCGGGGCGTCACGTGACCCTGTGACGTCAGGTGAAAAACCTTAATAGAGAAAGTAGAGACATGGGCACAAGAATGGGGGTTTAGATTTGCGGTTGTAAAGACAATCGCAAATCTTTTTTTTTTTTTTACTAAATCTACTTTTTTTACTAAAAAGAAAGTAGATAATCAAATTAGTCTTGAACTATATGGAGAAAACCTAGAAAGAGTAGATTGTTTTAAATATTTAGGGATTTGGTTTGGAGCAATTCCAGCGTTATGGACGTGACACTTGAACTCAAAATGGCAACAAATGACCCAGTGCATATTTTATTGTCTCCCAGTATTTAAAAAGGTGTTGCATATTTTAAGGCTGTACCATACTGGAGGTGATAGAACAAGAACAATTCCCATAGTACATCTAGGGCATGCCAGAAAATGCCAATAAAAGATGCGTTATGGATGTGACAGAAAAAGTATCACTTTTCTTGGGTGACTGTACATTTTTATCAAACTCTGTGAAATTGTAAACCTAATGTCGAAATGGAGAGATCCATTTGATAGAGGGGTCCAAGGTGAATATTAAAAAATCTTTCTTTAAAATATTTTGTATTTCATGCAGAGTTTCGGAAAGAAAAGTCAGCGTTATGGATGTGACGAAATTCCGTTATGGATGTGACGCGTCTGAAATAGACATGGCATATGTTTAGAAAATCAGCAATTTAACCACCATAACCCTTTGAAAAACACTCTAAATATCAGCTAAAACTATCAAAGTTCTTAAATAATATTTAGGATGGCTATTGTTTTGCTGTTTTGTGGATTTTAGCATACATTTCTGTGGCTTGTGGCAATAATATAGAATTGTACATGATCAAAGTTGATTTTAGCTTGGGTTTTACATTATAAGAAAGAAAGACTGACAGTGACATATTAGGTTGGTTACAAATTGGTTCAACTTATTCACATCTGTAAAATACAGGCCGAGGTGATATCTCTGGGAGTGGTTTTGATGTATTACATGTTGCTTTATTTTTGCATGGTGAGGTTGACATTTACATGGAATTGCCCTTTGACAAGAAGCTCACTTGGAAAACACATTGAAAGAATACTAGGAAAATGTAAAAAGACAGTGAATATTATTAGATGTCTGAGGGGTAGAGAGTGGGGAGCAAATAGCATACATGTGAACCCCTTTGGGCGTCCACCTGTAGTATCAGAGGAAGAAATCCATAAAATCCTTATAGCCTTCGAATCGCACCAAACTTAATAAATAAGTAAATATAACTTGCCTGAGAACTTCGTCCAGCATGTCGAAAATCGCCTCGCCCGTGCCGATATTGCACACGGGCATGTCTATGATTCTTGACTTCGCCCCTCTGTTTATGTCGAAGATCCGCACCAAAACGGCCAGTTGCTTGTCCGTCTTTTTGTCATTGGATTCGTCGATCATCAAGGAAAATGGCGACGTCCGGCAGTGCTGGATGATCGGTAGTGTAGCTTCGGGGGCCAAGCTCTTTTTGATTATTTGCGTTGTATTGGTGCGCCTACAGCTGATAGATTTCGCAATCGTACTGTCCGTGCAAATTCGCGGCAACAGTTCTGTCAGGTGGTCCGCAACGGCTAGCGGCAAATTGTGCTGAGCAATGAAATTACTGATCGTAACTTCTGCTCTTATTACATTTGTTGTTTGATCATCGGTCTTAGGCTTTGCAAACATCGTCATTTGCGGCTGATTCTGTTTCTGGTGCAAATTTCGCTGATGTAGTTTGGACCTCACGTCGCAAACTCCAGACGCTGCAACTTTTATATCTCGCACACAAACTGTGCAGTGTGCGTACTCCTCATTTTTCGGCTGAACAATGACACCATTAAATGTCTCCTTCCATTCAGGAAGATACCGCCCGCCGTATCTCTTTTTCTTTCTCGGTGTTCCCATTCTTTCACTCAGCAGACGCTATTCAAAATCTCTCAGGTGTAAACAATGAGAAAATCGTTCGAACAATGACCATTTGGCGCGTTTAAATGCAGATCGTGCGCATGACCGGAACGAGCGAAGTCTTGCAGTCGCGATACTGCACGAGGCTTGAGGAATAAACATCCGGTTTCACATAGTCTGGGTTATCTGCCCCTGCATACACGCTGTTCTTTGTCTATAAATCGAGCTTTTGTATGTTTTTGCGACGATCAGCTGACGATGTTCAAGTAAGATACACAAAATAAATTTAGGTCAGAAAATACTGAAAAACCGTAAGACTTTGTTTATACGCCCATACGCCCTTGAAATGAGCTAAAATCCGTATAATTTCCGGACAATCTGTATAGGTTGACATGTATGAAATAGATCGGCCTTGAAAGCTATCTATAGAGGTCTAATCAGGTCAGTTCTTGATTATGGATGTATAATATATGAATTGGCATCAAAGACATTACTTAAAAAATTGGACCCAATCCAGAGTCAAGTTTTGAGACTGTGCTGTGGGGCCATAAAGACTACTCTGATACCAGCTGTACAGGTAGAAATGGGTGAAATGCCTTTGGAAAAGCGAATAACTCAGATAGCACTAACGTATTGGGCAAATTTAAGGGGTCATAATGAAAGTCATCCAGCTCAGAATGTATTAAAACCATGCCAGGAGAAGGAAAAAGTTTTGGTTGGACGATAAGAGGATAAGATCAATGAGTTTGGGATAGCTGACAAAATGGTAAGTCCCACTGTGCCGCTCTGTGTTGTCCCATCATGGATTCTAGAAGAAACAAGGGTCGATTTAAATCTGCTAAAGAAGGAGAAAAGGGAAAAATATAAGCAAAAATGAAGTTCGTAAATACATCAAAGAAAGTTATGCAGAATATGTTAAAATATTTATAGATGCATCTAAAACATTGGACAATAGAGTAGGAATAGCATTTATCATTCCAGAAGTTAATGTCATGTTCAACAAAAGGGTTAGTGAGGGGAACTGTTAGCTATTCTTCTCGCTTTAAGCTGGGTAGAGGAACCAGTTAAAGTTTTGATAGGTTCTAAAACCAGTTAAAATTTTGATAGGTTCTGATTCCAGTAGTGCACTAAAAAGTATTAAATACATGCAGTCAAATACAAGACAAGACATAGTACTAGACATAACTCGAACAATACGCAGAATTAAGAGCAGGGGTGGAAGTAAAATTCATGTGGATTCCTGCACGCATTGGTGTGGAGAGAAATGAGACAGATATGCAAAAGTAGCAACAAGAAAAAGAGACATAAGTATGGATGTAAAATATAGTAAGGCGGAGGTTAAAAGTATAATCAAGACAGAAAAAAGAAAAATGGCAGGAAGAGTGGGATAGAGAAAATAAGGGTCGATATTACTACAGCATTCAAAAGAAAGTAGGAGAAATGAGAGGAAGCAATAGAAAGGAGGAAGACATTATGTCAAGGATGAGGTTTGGTCACACTGGTCTGAACAGTACATTAAACATAATGGATAAGCATGTTAATGCTTGTACATTAAACATAATGTGAACATTGTGAACTACAGGAAACGGTGGAGCATGTGAAGTTGGATTGTCCTAGGTATCAACAAGAGAGACAGACACTTAAAGAGATGCTTCAAAGGAATCCTATGACACTAGGTACCAGAGAAATGTTGCAGTTGAGGTCAGATAATGTGGGATATAGGGCTATTTTTAGGTTTTTAAATGATACAGGAATTATTCGGAGAATTTAGCACAATAGGGTAGTAAACATTCTGATTCACACTCCAGTCCAGAAGGTGGCGGTAATGCACTTAAAAGCTGTTTGTCAACCGCCATAAAACAATATAAAAGAAGAAGCTTTACGTTTCGTTTTGGTATAGCCAAGGAGGAAGATGGCGCTGCGAGGGCTAAGTTGGTGTGTTTCCTTTGTACTTCGTCCGTCACGACGAACAGTATTTTGTGTGGCAGAGAAACCAAACTGTTTGACATGCAGAGTTGAAGGTGTGTTTTCGCTGTTTGTCAACTTCAGTGTGAAAGTATTTGTTTTTGGTCACCCTTGATAACTGTAGCCTTCCTAACCCCCGGGCGCTCATTGCTTGTGTGTGTGTGTGTGTTGTTTGAATTTTGATGATTGCTTATAGCTCATGAAAATCAGAAATCCAGTATCTCAAATTATTAGACCTAAGATCAATTTAAAAAGACTTTTACAATACAGAAATGTCCAACTTCTGAAAATGTATAACTGCATCAATGCGGTGTGGCATGGAAGCGATCAGCCTGTGGCACTGCTGAGGTGTTATTGAAGACCAGATTGCTTTGATAGCGGCCTTCAGTTCGTCTGTATTTTTGGGTTGGGTGTTTCTCATCTTCCTCTTGACAATCTATGGGGGTCCGGTGAGTTGGCTGCACAGCAAACCATTTAGTAGTAGTTTTGGCTATATTAAGCTGTGGAGAGCTTTTGAATAATAATGCTGGAGCTTTGTTTCTGTTATCAGAGGAACATGGTCCTGTGCAAAATGTCACCGTGGAACCAGTGTAGAAATTAACGTGCTGTTCAAGAGAGTTCTACACACACTGAACTTAACAGCTGCATGCATGTGAAATGGAAATAAATCAACTAAGGCAGGAAAAACTATTTTGGATAAAACTGTTACTGTCCATTACACACTGATCAACGTGTGACTCAGTTGTGCCTTTTGAATCAAGAATTAATGAAAAGGGAACTGAACATTAACTGTTTATTGAAAATTATTTATTATTACAAGGGTGATTAATTACTGTATGATTACAGCTACAACTGAAATGTGCGGATTCTGTTAGTGTTTGTAATTATTGTACAATCCACTAGATGAAATAAAATCAATGTTGTTTGAAAGTCTAGAGTAAGATATTATTTTACGAGTAACACTTCAGATATTGTTTTAACAATAAGCATCACTGTATAAATGTCAGAGTGCAGATAGCTGTGTAACTAAATGTCTTTGGGGCTGATGAGACATGGAGTGGTGGGGATACCATCTAGCCCACAGTGTAGGTCAGAACTGAGTAAATGCTTTGGCTTTTGCAACATTCTGTTCCCAAAAACCGATGTCAGGAAAGTCTTTATGCACAGAAGGTTTTCTTGCTTGCTTTTTTTTTTTTTAAAGTGTTCTTCTGTGTTGAGACTTTTTGGGGAAAAAGAATGTATATTCCAACATATAGCTAAAGCTAACGCTAGGCTACAAATCTGCACCATCGCTCCAGTTGTTTCGAGGAATTTTGTACAGATCATAACAGTTAAACTGTAATTTCTGTGCATGTCTATCCTTCGCTTCTTTCTGACAAAGATTGTCCAAGTAATCCAGTAGTCAAGTGTTTTTGTTTTTTTTTTTTAAAAAGAGTCTGTTGCCGTGTTCTTTGTACAACGGCAACAGACACCAGACATCTCCGCTTGGCTTTAGTATGTGAACAGCTGATCAACAGGTGCCATATGTGTTTTACAATTTTTAATGTCATGATTTACAACCAATGGGAGTATGTTGATTTCAATTACAACCAATGGCAGTATGTTGATAAATATTTAGAAAATAAAAATATTACGAAATATATGAAACCATCAAAAACGATTAAAAAAAATTCGTGATTTTATATATATATATATATATATATATATATATATATATATATATATATATTAATATATATATATATATATATATATATATATATATATATATATTATAATATATATATATATATATATATATATATATATATATATATATATATATAATATATTTATATATATTTATATATATATATATATACACACACACACACACACACACACACACTGGTTAGAGGTAAGGAACATTTATTCAGTGACATTGTTTATTACCTCCAATCGTGATATAAAGGTTGAGTTTGACACTTGCCTGCTTCAGCTGTGCTGCTGGCACACAATGTCCTTGACCCTCATCGCCCTTAGCCAATTTGTATAATTACGTCATTATGTGGACCCCTCTGAGCTGAGCTTTTCCAGTACACTTGAGCACATGCATACTTTGAATTATAACCAAAACGAGGACATTTGAATGGTTTCCTCAAAATATTTTTTGTACTTTTTATATATTGTGTTGAGGAATAAAACTTTTTAATGCATTTCCCGTGAAACGAGATGAGCTACTTTAGATTGGTTCCCTGCTCTCTTGGTGCAGAGTGAGCATACAGTCAATGTCTCTGATGCTTGGTAGGATTAATTTTATACAGGAACCAGTCCAGGAAAACAAGATTTTCAGTAGACACAGGTAAACTTTGTTTTGACAAAGAGTCAGGTGTCACGATGCGTGATTCATTTTGCAGAATCTTATTATTAATAATAATAATTGAAATGTGCTATTGCCAGACTGACAGTTCAGATCTGCATCACAGAGTGGTTGCCTGTGTTGCTTAGGTTGCTAGCACTAACTTTTGTCGTCTGATCAGACGATTACCATGAAAGTATTACTTGTACATGCTTTAGTCATCTCAGACGATTAGACATGCGTTTTTTTGAGCACTGATTTAGAACATATTTGCCAACTTCTGGTGGGGTCCGGGGGCATGCTCAATCAGAGGAGTTTGAAAAATATGGGATAAAATCGTGCATTCTGAGTGCCATATTTGAAAATTAATCTAGAAATCAGCCCAACATGCTTCACAAAATGCATGCTTTTCACCTTGCTTTGATGCATGGCTGATCTGACGACCAAGTCGCCTTGGACTTGTCATAGCAAATCCTTCTTTTTTTTTTTTTTTTTTTTTTTTTGTTCCTCTCTCCCCCTCTCTCTTCTGAGTTTTTATTGTTTGTGATCACCAGAGCATGTTTGGGTTATACAGATACTGGTGCGATTTGTTATAATATGTGACCTCATTGCCGATTGGCTAGAAATATACTGAGAATTAAAGCTGCTAGTGGCCTTGACGGACCCTCGCATGTGTGGTTCCGCAGCCCAGGACATCCCGCCACCCAACAAAAGTCACATTTGATGAAGATATGAAATGTTCAAAGGTGACGTGCATGTTGCAAATGCCATGACTGCTTGACGGATGAGAGATGGACAAAGACTGTGTGTGTGTGTTCTGTGATGTGAAAATGTACATTTATATATGTACAAAACTATACATGTCTCCTCCTTATCTCTATCTCGCGCTGTAATCTTAAGTCATCTTAGCTTTCGTGTGTATGTACATGTAGAGTTTTCATATGTCTGCAACAAAATGCACAATGATGGCAGGTTGTGTGTGTGTCAGAGAGAGGTGTGTGTGTGTGTGTGTGTGTGAGAGGGAGAGTGTGCGCTCATAGATGTTGCGTGTGCATGTGAGCACGTACTGTGTGTGTGTGCATAAATATGCATACGAGTGTGCACAGAATTGTATGTTATATCATCAGACTCACGATATTCAATATTTTGTAAGGTTACAATATGTGATTGTAATGCAGTTTAATGAGGTGTAGTGTTTGTTTTCACCACGGTGAGTTACAAGTCACAAGCCTGAAACTCATGTTGACACCACATTTTGTTTAGGACATGCCCAGGCGTGTTATGTTTGTAAAGAGATGAAGAGTTCGGAGTTCTTCCCACCGTGACTAGAGGAAGTATTGTGATTAGCCCTATTCGCACGGGATAATTATTACCTATGGACCTCTGGTAATTCGCAATTACCCCCGCACCTCTGTGTTATTGTGTGGCGCATTCGGACGGGATAAGCAAAAGTCTGTAATTCACTGAATTTACAGACATTGTGACCGGATGTGGACAGGCCTCTCTCCCTGGGTCTTCTATCAGGGTACCAGATATCAGCTATAAGCAAGGTTGGGTAGGTGGTTAGAATAAAGGCGCGTTTGGCAACAATCAATACAGTTGTAGCATGTTGGAAGTGCCAACATATTACTGTAGTACATTAATGGTGCATTAATAAGGTAGGATGAAAACACAGTAGGCATAAGAATAGCACTGTATCCAAATTAAGAGAGGGAAAACGCATATGATAAGGATGCAGTATGTTTGCTCCACGCTCTCAAAATGAGAAGGCGGGGTCACTGCAAATGAAAACGGTCTCGAGATGACAATGTAAGTGAACAGGCAGTTTATGGCGCTGTTTATAGTATACATAGCCGGGTATTTTGCTAAACGAACATTTGTCTTCCCTCCGTTAACTAAAATATCTTCGTATTGCTGTGTCATGGGGGTTAGCGTGGCTCCTTACCATATGCTGCCACACAAGCCATCCAGTTGAAGATTCTTCGTGCTTTCTTCTTGGAGTTCTCCTTGGAGCTGTTTCTGCTTATCTGGTTCAAATACGGGATAGGCCTACTACCACTTGCCCCTGAAATGCTGTTTATCAAAATTTCGCCCGTATCCTCCATTATTCACTCCAGAAAAGTACAAGAGACGCGCGTTTAATAATTGCAAACACAGACATGCGCGTTCACATGGGACTTGTATTACCACTGGACGTCTGTGGTTTGCCGAAACACAGTAGGTAATTCGCAGTGGAATTATTACTTGGCAAATTACGGACATGGCGCATTCGCACAGGACTAAGAACTCAGACATTCTCTGTAATTATTCCGAATTACCAGAGGTCCACAGGTAATACTTATCCCGTGCGAATAGTGCCATTGTTAATAAAGATGCCATAACGGCGAAAGAGTATCAGAGTCATATTACAAGATATCAAATTCAACATTCAGCAATATCTTGGCATATGTTGTATTATTTCAACATATTACAACATATCAAAAATCTCTTCGCAATTCAACTTCAGCAATACAGGGAGTGCAGAATTATTAGGCAAATGAGTATGTTGACCACATTACCCTCTCTATGCATGTTGGCCTACTCCAAGCTGCATAGGCTTGAAAGCCTCCTACCAATTAAGCATACCAGGTGATGTGCATCTCTGTAATGAAAAGGGGTGTGGTCTAATGACATCAACACCCTATATCAGGTGTGCAAAATTATTAGGCAACTTCCTTTCCTTTGGCAAAATGGGTCAGAAGAGGGATTTGACGGACTCAGAAAAGTCAAAAATAGTGACATATATTGCAAAGGGATGGAGCACTCTTAAAATTGCCCAGCTTTTGAAGCGTGACCATCGAACAATCAAGCGCTTCATTCAAAATAGTCAACAGGGTCGCAAGAAGCGCGTTGAAAAAAAAAAAGGCGCAAACTAACTGCCCGTGAACTGAGGAAAGTCAAGCGTGAAGCTGCCAAGATGCCACTCGCCACCAGTTTTGCCATATTTCAGAGCTGCAACATCACTGGAGTGTCAAAAAGCACAAGGTGTGCAATACTCAGGGACACGGCCAAGGTAACAAAGGCTGAAAAACGACCACCACTGAACAAGACACACAAGATGAAACGTCAAGACTGGGCCAAGAAGTATCACAAGACTGATTTTTCTAAGGTCTTATGGACAGATGAAATGAGAGCGAGTCTTGATGGGCCAGATGGATGGGCTCGTGGCTGGATCAGCAAAGGGCAGAGAGCTCCAGTCCGACTCAGACGCCAGCAAGGTGGAGGTGGGGTACTGGTATGGGCTGGTATCATCAAAGATGAGCTTGTGGGACCTTTTCGGGTTGAGGATGGCGTCAAGCTCAACTCCCAATCCTATTGTCAGTTTTTGGAAGACACCTTCTTCAAGCAGTGGTACAGGAAGAAGTCAGCATCCTTCAAGAAAAACATGATTTTCATGCAGGACAATGCTCCATCACACACATCCAAGTACTCCACAGCATGGCTGGCCAGAAAGGGTCTAAAGGAAGAAAGATTAATGACGTGGCCTCCTTGTTCACCTGATCTGAACCCCATAGAAAACCTGTGGTCCCTCATCAAATGTGAGATCTACAAGGAGGGGAAACGGTACACATCTCTGAACAGTGTCTGGGAGGCTGTGGTTGCTGCTGCACGCAATGTTGATCGCAAACAGATCAAAACACTGACCGAATCCATGGATGGCAGGCTTTTGAGTGTCCTTGTAAAGAAAGGCGGCTATATTAGTCACTGATTTGGTTTTTTTGTTTGTTTTTGAATGCCAGCAATGTATATTAGTGAATGTTGAGTTGTTATATTGGTTTCCCTGGTGAAAATAAATGAGTGAAATGGGTATATGTTTGTTTTTTAAGTTGCCTAATAATTATGCACAGTTATAGTCACCTGCACACACAGATATCCTCCTAAGATAGCTAAAACTAAGAAAGCCCTACTCCAACTTCCAAAAATACTCAGCTTTGATATTTGAGTCTTTTGGGTTCATCAAGAACATAGTTGTTTTTCAATAATAAAACTAATCCTCAAAAATACAACTTGCCTAATAATTCTGCACTCCCTGTATCTTGGCATCATGTTTGCCAAGCCACGGTGGTGTAGTGGTTAGCACTGTCTCCTCACAGCAAGAAGGTCCAGGTTCGAGCCCCGTGGCCAGCAAGGGCCTTTCTGTGTGGAGTTTGCATGTTCTCCCCGTGTCCGCGTGGGTTTCCTCCAGGCTGCTCCGGTTTCCCCCACAGTCCAAAGACATGCAGGTTAGGTTAACTGGTGACTCTAAATTGACCGTAGGTGTGAATGTGAGTGTGAATGGCTGTCTGTGTCAGCCCTGTGATGACCTGGCGACTTGTCCAGGGTGTACCCCGCCTTTCGCCTGTAGTCAGCTGGGATGGGCTCCAGCTTGCCTGCGACCCTGTGGAACAGGATAAAGCGGCTAGAGATGATACGAGATGTTTGACATGAATCTGATGAACCGTCTAGGAGTACGTTAAAAATAACCATGTCGTCGTCATCACTCCAAATGACCTTATGACATCACTCCAAAGTTCTACCCATTCATTTCAATGGGGAAATGGAAAAAGGGGTGCTATGAAGTCCCTGGGCCATGCCTGGGGCCAAACGTCTGGCTGAGAAGTGGTTACAATAATTGATGCGTGTATCAAATTTCATGAGTTTTCGGGTATGGGAAATGGCTCAAAAAAGGCTAAGTGCGACAGAAAAATAATAATCCTTCAAAAAACAATAGGGTCTTCGCACCGAATGGTGCTCGGGCCATAATAATAATCCTTTGAAAAACAATAGGGTCTTCGCACCAAACAGTGCTTGGGCCCTAACCAGTGGAATGGCATGATGGGGTGATGCAATTTAGATTATCGTGCCGTTCCATTGGTTCTAGGCTTCACTTCCTGACTATCTGGTGCTATGTACTTGTATCCCCTGTGGCGAAAATGGTTGATGCAAGGTCAGAAGAGCAAATCCAACAGGGTTCACTGATTTGTCATGTGGTAGTTTTAAGAACTAAAAGCAATAGGCAGTATTCACCAGTCAAAAACTGTAAACTACTGTGTGAATTGGTAGAGTTGGCAAGTATGGTAGAACCACCTTTAGCTTTCTGTAGGAGTTTATCAGCCTCTCATGTGATTTTTGGATAAACTTTGGCCTGCAGTTTTGTTTTTTTTTTACATTTACTTCAGTTCTTTTGATTGTTTAAGGGTGGGCATTTTTGCACATCACTCTTAAGATCCTGCCACAGCATCTCCGTGGGGTTGAGGTCTAGATCATTGTCTTGCTTCACTATTTAATTTGGCTCAGCAGGGTGTGCTTTTGTTTTCTTGTGTGTCCCCCTTTGAAAGTATTGGAACAGCCAGGCCAGTTTTTTTTTTTTTTGTGATACAATGAAGACATTTGGGTTTGAGATTAAGAGATGATGGATCAGAATTTAAGCTTTCATTTCCAGATGTATACCTAGGCTGCATCTGAACGCTCTATATACTGTCAGTTAAGTACCTACGATACAGCAGTTATCGCAGTACGTTATCTGTGAGAACTCGAACGCCTACTCCTCCGCCATCTTACCTGTTCTTTGAACTGGATGTGAACAGATGTATACCTACATATGCTGCAAAAACTTTCTGCCAAGGCGGAAATGTTTAAGCTATTCCTAGTACTTAAATTTGTACTCTGCCTGAGACACCATTTGGCTGGCAGCAACTGGCTTTGCTTCGGTCCAGCATAATCTTTCCATTTTCTCTAGGGGAATTTTTTTTTTTTTAAATAAAGTTATTTGGAGGCTCTAACTGAATTATGGGATAGTGTAGCATATTGTGGTATGTTTGCATACTCTATGTAGTAGATCATCAGGGTACCATTTGACTGTTATTAAATGCATGCTGAGGATTCAGACACTTTTTTTTTTTTGGGTACATGCTAATAGTACTGTGTATTCAGATGCAGCTCTAGATATATTAAACAGCTTAGAATATTTGAAACCGCATATCCACCCCACCCCGTGATGTGTTTCTTGTTGCTCAGGTGTGTCCTGTTGAATTGATTTGTTTCAGCAATTAATAGCTGAGTGTCTACTCTTGAGTCCTCAGTTTTGCCTGTGAAGACTGCATTGGTTCTTAAAATAGATAAACTAACATCAAGGCCAGAGAACGGTCTAGAGATGATGGCAAGCCAATTTGAACCTGAGAAAAGAGGGGGAAATCGATCAGAGCCATTGGGCAGAACCAATACAACAGCTTGGTATGTCCTGAAAAAGAAAGAAACCACTTGTTTACTAATAGATACTGAACAGGCCAGCCAAAGAAAACAACAGTTGATGAAATGCAGCATTGTGAGCTAGGAGAAAAACCCAAAAACAGCTATCCACTGACCTCATTGAAAATCCTGCAAATAATGGAGTTAAAATATAATATATAAAATTATGCATTAGAAGTTCAGTTGTTTGCGTTAGAAATGATGGACCCAGTATTGTTGGATATCATAATTTCTCAAATTGCACCAGACATTATTGCTTTAAGTTGTATATTACATGCACCACGGTTCGAGTCAGCAATCACAAATTGTGTACCACAAAGTGCCTTTACTGTGTCCTGATTTGATGTGGCAGTATGGACTGCAGTAAAGTTAGAAATACTAAATGTGTACTTGGAATTGATTTATGGTTTGGACAAGTATCAAGCTTGCTAGAAACACAAAGCCTCTATGAGGCTAGCTATAGCTGTGCCTTGCTTCAAAAAGCCCACTGTGTTCTGTGTAGCTTAATAATTTTAGACAGCCAAGTTCATCAAATATTTTTAGACAACTGGGCTGTTTCACAGTCAGGGTACAAAGTGGATTATATGGAATGGGTCAAGTATTGCTGAAGTACAATAAGTACTTGTGAAGTGAGGATTAGCTCTGCATGAAGAACTAATACCATACCACCTGCAAATTAGCCATTTGTTTGAATACGTGCACATGCCAGCCTGACCTACTATTAAGTAACCCCATTGTTGACCATTTGTTTCAGCCTTATTTGGTCTAGTTTGAAGAGGTTGCCAGTCCTAATATTAAGCAGTCTTGCATCCCCTGAATAGTTTAGTTAGTTGGAGCCTTATTTCATACTTGAAGAATTATTACCAACAAAGTTGACAAATGGGTACCGATAGGGTAACAAAGGTATATTTAATAAGGTAACTTGTCTGTCAAAAATGTCCTCTCCAGTAATGTGTTCCTTATTAAAATAAAAAAAAGCAATTCTTTGACAAGTAGCTTATGCTTCTGAAAGTCCAGGTCCATATAAGTACTGGTACATAAGCTTGTACACTTGGCTTCTTAAAAGGAGATTATGGTGGTTACCAAAAAAAGTGTCAAGTTGTCCTCTCCGGAAAATGAATTATGCTCTCACTATTAGCCAGGTAACAACACAGTACTGTTTGTATTCTAGCTACAAATTCTTGTCACAAGCAGCATTCAGCAGAAAATAAATTTCCATCAAGGGAAATTCCCTCATTTAGTTCACAAACTGTGCCAAAAAAATTGAACTGGGGGGGGTTTTGTTAGTGTGACAAACTTGTGTACCCTGACTGTGAAACACCCCACCTATGACTTTTATTTCACATTTCTTTCAATGTTTCAACTGGTGTGGTCTTTGTTTATCTGCTAAATCAAAAGTTTGAAGTTGTTCAAATATTGTTTACAGCTGGCCAAGTATTTCAGGTTTCAGCCAGGCATTACCTGTTGTCAGAGGATGTGGTGAGACTGGAAAAGTTTCAGAAGATGAAACTTGCTGTGGCCCAACAAGTGTCTGGATCAAAAGGTTGGTGATGTTGCCTTAATTGAAATCCTAGCCTGTCTTTCAGCCAGATATGCTGATATTTTCACCATTAATGCTGCTCAGTATTTGCCAGGAGAAAGTATTCGGGTGCTGGTTAAAAATAAATTGGCAAATTTACTCACCTTCTAATTATCATTACCATTTAACATTGTAGTGTTTGACCCTTTTGTTTTGGGCCTATTTTAAGCCTTTTGGGTGAAGATTCTTTTGTCCTTTTCTTTCAGATGAATTTTTTTTAGCATCCTAATGATAATTATAGTAAACTGATGCTCAATGTAAACTTTTCAAATGTTAAGTCAAGCATACGTTGATGGATATTATTCCCCATTTATCTTGATGGGAAGCACACATGAGCTGAGTGCATGTGGAATTTATGAAGGTGCCTGGCATCCAAAAAGTGTCTGTTAATATCAGAAGGTTCCAAACAACTGTGCAATTCATTCCAGGCTCATCTCCTAATATAGTGGAGGGGGGAGTTATTTTGGTGTATTTTGAGTGATTACTTGCATTAGTATAAATATGCAGGTGATGTATGGGAAATCATGCACTGATTTGGTTGAGAGATTTGGACTATTTCTCGATAATTACCTTGAGCGACTTGACAAAATGGCTGCCAGTCGCTTCGTCACCGTAATTGAGGAGGAATTACAAATTATGAAAGAAAATGCTGTTCCTAAAAGCACTAAAGATGCTATGAAGTTTGGTCTAAAACTATTCAAAGGTAAGGTGGAACTGTGATTTATTTCATCTATTTCAAAACAGTATTTTATGTGAGTTGGCATAGATAAGTGACCCAAGCCTGCACGCGTTACATTTGCATGCCGCTTTTGAAGACTGAAAGAATTAATAAAACTTGTGTGTTTATACTAAAACAATAATATCCACCTCAGGCTTGGTGAATATTGAACAATAACCTCTACTTCATCTCTGTCAATATTCACTGATATTCACCTCGCTGTCAGCAAATGTTGTTCTCCAGTATTTTTGTAGAGCTCCTATGCAGAATTCATAAGGATTGGCAGGTCTGGTAATATCATCGGTGATTGTCACTGTAATATACTGCAGGGACAATCTTGTATTGCACAAGGCAACTAGCCAGTATAATGGAATACTTGACTACCTCTGTATAAATTCAGTTCTATCCATCATAAAGCAATTTATTGGAGAGTGGAGGTGTTCAATTTAATAAATAACATATAAAAATTTCAAATTGTAAATCATTTTTGTCTCTTTATACTCACAGGGCATTTCTTTAATACAATAAATCAGAAAATAAAAACTAATCAGTTGATCTTGAAGGATGAATTGAAGTTGCTTCTCCTTCTCTGCCAGTCACCTGAGGATATGGTTGCAGCTAGAAATGCTATCTACAGGTAGGTCTAAATTAGTTGTGGTTACCTTGTTTGGAGCAGCTTGCAAGATTTTTCATTGAGAGAATCAGTCCAGAATCCACAGAACATCCTTCTCCATTATATTTGCGTATTTTATTTTAACTGAACTTGAACAGGGCGAAATTGTCAGCCCTGCGATGATTTGGCGACTTGTCCAGAGTGTACCCTGCCTCTCGTCCATAGTCAGCTGGGATAGGCTCCAGCTCGCAAAGGATAAGCAGTTATGGATAATTGATGAAATTGAACAGCAACCATGTCAGTAGTCTAAATAGGAAACAAAATGTCTGCTAATTTGCTACACATTAAAAGTCAAGTGACTACATGTGTTAGTCCTGTATATAGAAGAAAAGCCTTTATTTGACACTCATTAGAGCACAGTGAAATTTTCCTCTGCATTTAACCCATTTGAAGCAGTGAACACCCACAAAGTGAATAGTGAACACATGCCATACCCAGAGCAGTGGGGGAGCAGTTGAGGGTTCGTTGTGTTCATTCACACACACGCGCACACCAAAAAAAAAAATTTTCCTGCTGGTCCCAGGAATTGAATTGGTGACCTTTTTTGTCCCAAAGCTGCTCTGGTCTGTCTTTTGATTTTCTGAAGCAGGCCAAAATAACAGTATACTGTTCTACAGCCTCACTTGCAGTTCAGCCTGTGGAAGAGGTTTTTGAATGAACATTAGAAACACCTACTAACAAGCTGTAAGAGCTTGAGCTGTGTTTATTTAGGTTTTATGGAGGTTTGTAGTGTGGGGTCTTTTTTTTTTTTTTTTTTTTTTTTTAAATTAATATAAATGTCCTGTGTTTGGTGGCACAGTGGTGTAGTGGTTAGCACTCTTGCCTCACAGCAAGAAGGTCCTGGGTTTGAGCCCAGCGGCCAACAAGGGCCTTTCTGTGTGGAGTTTGCATGCTCTCCCCATGTCTGCATGGGTTTCCTCTGGGTGCTCTGGTTTCCTCCCCACAGTCCAAAGGCATACAGGTTAGGCTAATTGGTGGCTCTAAATTGACCGTAGGTGTGAATATGCTTGGAGAGGAGATGGGTGCCACCAAGCAATCCAAGCCCAGAGAAAAGACATGAGATGAGTGACTGTCAGCCTCTCTCATGCCTCCCTACGACTGCAATGCAGTTATGGGAATGAACAGAACAGTCCTGTGTTTTTCCAAGACAATAGCAACATTGTTCAGTTACCTGTATATACTTCTTACAGCTTGTTAGTTTTGTTTGGTTGTACTTGTAATGCCTGAGATCCCGTTGTCAAGCATAAACAATTTGGCCACAGCAGCATTGTAAGCACTTAAATTACTCTCATTAAAAATTTTTCTGGTATATGAAGTTACATGGAAAGAATGTATAAAATGTGTACATATTGTCTTAAGGTAGCAGTGTCATAGGATAAAGATGTATGGTGCCAGCTAAATTGGTTGAGATTGCTAAAATTTTAGCAAGGTGCCAGATCCCTTTTACAAGTTCATGGATTAAAGTTTTCCGTTGCTACGACGGATTTCCGTCAACTGGGAGCGCTTAAGGTCAATAATGAGTGATGCAGATCCGAGGAAGAAAAAAAAGGGTGGGGGTAGGCCCATAGGTCTGACACCGACGTGATTTAGAACTTCACCAAGCTGCTGTGATTGCCTGTTGTTGTTGTTGTTGTTACCCTTTCTTGTGCTATGTTTGAGTAAATGTAAAGGAATAAGTTGTTGCGCTAGATAGGCCTAAATAAATAAATACAGCCTAGTCTAGTCAACCTAGTCAACCTACTGTCTAGTCTCAGCAAGCCGCGGTGCTCGGCTTGAGTTTCGTTTCTATTGGCGGCTCCAGCACGGCTTTGCACGCTCGTAACTCGGCCAGGGGAGGTCCCAGCCTCTCCAAACTTGGCAGCCAGCGACCTCTGCCCTCTCCCTAACGAACCAGCGCTGCCAGGGCGGGCCAGCCCGCGCCTCGGGATGCGATTCACCCCGAGGCGAGCCGTGGCGCTCCGCATCAGTTTCCTTTTAACGGCAGCTCCACTGATGAAACAATTTGACTGTCCTACTACTAGGCAACTACTTGCCTACTACTAATACTAGGCCTATTGTTGTTGTTGTAGTAGTAGTAGTAGTAGTAATAATGATTTGCCTATTGAAAGGTGATCAGGTAAAAAAATCTAAACAGTTGAAGTTGAAGCTGCAGCGAGATCTATGCTATTAAGCCTTTTGTAGGTTAAACAGGCTTCGGCAGACAATGTTCTGGAAAGGCTGTATTTTTCTTTGGTTTGATTAGCCTACAATTTAATCTTTTAAACATTATGGTTTCAGCAGTTCGCTTAAACATTGGAGGCTGCAGAGTCGGGCTGCAAGATTTCCCGACACTTGTTTAAGATGCCAAGCTTCATAGTAAGGAGAAAATAATTCCACAGTGTTTAGTGCCTCGTCAGTCTCAAAAATTAATGGTGAAGGACCAACGCGAATTGAGTCCCAAAAAAACATCTCGTAGGCCTATATTTTACATTTTCAAAAAAGTCTGGAATTGGAAGTCAGTCAGTGGAGTGTAATGAAGTGTCTCATTCACTAAGCACAAAAGGTCAGAAAACAGTGGAAGCCAATACTCCGAAGCTCAAAATTCCGGAAAGTGGCTCCGGTGTCGCAAGTGCACAAGAACAGTTATTTGAAAGTTAACCGAATGAATTTGC